>NC_056743.1:1465989590-1466297090 GCF_019279795.1 Protopterus annectens
ATATATATATATATATATATATATATATATATATATATATATATATACATATATATATATATATATATATATATATATATATATATATACATATGTGTGTGTGTGTAATCACGCATGCATACACATCTGTATAATTTAATTACTTTGATCATACTGTTGAATGACTGTACTGTCTGCTATGTTTGTGATAACATTGACGTTAGGTATAACTGCCATGGCTTAATGGTAAATCACATTGATTGTGATGTGTTGGGTCCTGGTGTCGGGCCTGGCCCAGGCGGTATATTGTGTTGCTGGCCAGAACAAGGGCCATTGGACAAAGGGTGAGTACAATACTTTTCAGCTGCGCTTTTCCATTTAACCGCCGATTCACGTCACGCAAAATCCGTCTACATTCTTACTGTGATACATCACCCCAGTTTACATTTAATTGGCATTATATTGTTATACAGCATACAATTAGCAAGATATGCTCATATACGGATTATGCGTCATAAATGGTGTGTGCTGCAGTCGAACCGGCAACATCTGCTCAATAGTCGGATGCTCTAACCACTACACTATTGGTGTTCTGCTTCATTTATATGTATACCCATGGTTCATAGTTACCCTAACACATGCCTCAACACTTCACTACCACAGCAGGCATCCATTTTCCTGTTGGGAAAACCGCACTACTACACATGCGCCATTCCCTACAGCTCTGGAGCCTTGCCACATGTTGACTCACTCAAAGTATGTTCAGACCTCCAAAGCCTATAGTCCTGGCACATACGTGTAGTTGATTGTCAGGGTGTTCATGTGGTTATCCGGGTATAGGCTTGTCTGACTGGGGACTGGGACTGCCCTGTACCTAAATGAAAGTCAGACTTTGAACGTGGACATCATTAGTTCCACTTTTAACGTCCTACCTGTGGTTGGGGATGCAGCGGTGTGCTCACTTCTGGCCAACCTGATATAGCAGCACTAAATATTATGTGGAGTTCTGCTGCTGTTTCCCTTCACATTCGTTATGACTGCTATATAGTGACCATGTTCATTCTTCATATCTACACACACATATGTATATATAAATATATATATATATATATATATATATATATATATATATATATATATATATATATATATATATATATATATATATATATATATATATATATATATATATATATATAAAACTATATGTATATATATCAGTCTGTGCATACACATGCATATACACCTACATGCTCATTTACATTTCCCATACCATTGAATCACCGCCACTTACCGTCACGCATACATGCTTGCATACCCGCTTACGTCTAGGGTTGCCACCTTTTCAAATTGCCAAAGTGGGGCATTTTCAGGACACACATCAGATTTTACAGGCTGACACATACCCACGGTCAGTAAAAAGGTTAGAGCTTTACTTATTTGCCTAAATGAAAGCTTATTCTTGTAGCAGTTTAGTTGCTTATGCTGTTTCTTGTAACATTTAAGTATTTTTACATACAGAAATAACTGTTTTATGCAACTGTTACATGAAATATGGGATATAAGTATTTCCTACAATCACAGGACATTTGCCATTGTATTATTTTTGGTCAGGACACAACTGCCCAAAAAGGGACTATCCCTCGGAAAGTGGGACAGGTGGTAACCCTACTTACATCTGCTTTAAAGCACCTTAATCACCCTATATCCAACTGCCACTATGCGAATATGTAAGGTATATAGTCTTGATAATGCACGTGTGGAGATGTGCATCACGGTCAAGTGTTTAATCCCGGGTCATAGGTTCTGTAGGACCGGCTGGAGGCTGAGCAGTCTTGTGGACAACTACTGTTCATACAACTTGTGTCCAGATGTCTACAGGACTGGACATCGTGTCGTGACACCAAGTCTAATGTTTAGAACAGATACTTATCCCATGAGGGCTATACAAAAATTGTGGGGACGAATGACCTCGATTCTTTTTGCTTTATGAAAATGAGATAGGGTTATACATGCAAGGGATACATATTTTGCAATCCTGAGACTGCCTAGGGTGAGACTGCCTACTAGATATGAGTAGGGGTCATTATGTGCAGATATGGCTGCGCCAAGCTAGCAGCCCTAGTATGGGTGGTTTTGGTGGACGTTCAGGAATGGGGGGTGTGCTGTGCAGAGGATGATAGGTATTCAATTATGTATCCAGGTGTGTTGGGGTTGGATGGCTCAGTTCAGGCCAGACCATTATGTGGGTATGTGCCGGTAATGTTTCTGTACATGCATATCGCACATTTTATTGTTCATATGTTTTTGGGATTGTGTTCTACAGTATGGCCTGTCAGGTTGTACTGCGGATGTAAATGTTTGTTCTTTGGTTTTCTTTCTGATTCACCCACTGCTCCCTCGTACACCTCAAGTTCACCTATTGTGCATCCAACCCAGTCTCCCCTTGGCGAATTATTACATTACCCGTCACCCCCCACCCCCATATTCCACACACACCATCCATCCCTTCTGTGGTTGATGGCCCATGGCACAGTCAACAGAGCACATTGTGTACTCTACATATCTCTGGCACCAATATGGTTGTGAGGACTACCCTAGCATTTTTGATGTTCCATATGCTATACATCATGCACATAGGTACACGCAAATACTTATCTTTCATGACATGGTAGGTAGACCCGGGAAATACCCGTTCATCTTTGGGCTGTCCTGACAAGGACAACTTGGACTGCAAATGGGCAGATATTGGGCGAATGCTCTGACCATTGATACGGTTGCCACCTTTTCATATGACCAAAATGGGACATTTTTGGGAAACACATCAGGTTTTACAGGCCAACACATACCCACGGTCAGTACAAAGGATAATACTTTAGTTTTATGCCTAAGTGTAAGCTTATTGTTGTAGCAGTTTAGTTGCTTATTCTGTTTCATTTAGTTGCTTATTCTGTTTCTTGTAACATTTAGGTATTTTACATACGGAAATAAGTATTGTATGGGACTATTACATAAAATATGGGACATAATTATGTCCTACAATCGCAGGACCTTTAACATTTATAATGGTTTTGGTATAGACACAACTTCCCAGAGGGGGACTTTCCCTCACAATGTGGGACAGGTGGTTACCCTAACCATTGGGCTAGGCTTAGCAATTGGTGGCGCGCTAACACGCTGTGTTTTGCTTCCAGTTGGTATAACTATCGACACTACAATGGAATACGGGCACAGGGTTTTAAATGTCATTTGTTCGAGGGACGGGGACTCAATATTCAGCTACGTGTCTTTGTGTTTACTTTTTATTTTGGTGTTCGCAAAACTGTCTTGTATGCTTTGCATACATTTCAGTATCCATGGACACTGACAGGAGTGATTACTATTAGAGGCAGGCTGTACTAGTCAGCATTTTAGGTTGCGCGTATGCAGCCGACATGTTCACGCCTCAGTGCAGAGCTTAGACACGCCCCCTGCACTCACACACGTTTCCTATGCATGTGGCCATTGTGGCAGCGCGCCTTCATTAATATGCATGTGGTACTGCTGCACCATCTCTACGCCGCACGGTCGGCGCAAGGCTAACGCTGTCCTTGCGCCGAGCTTCATGAATCCCGGGGTTTGTCTGATTTATTGGTCAATGATGTAAACCTTAGCAGTTAGAGCAACCAGTATTCTATTTAATATTTTCCAATGATAGATTGGGCTGTACTATTTGTGGTAAAGTACTTGCAAACATGAGGCTGCAGGAGCAAAATCTTCAACCATATAAAGTAGAAAGTATATTGTTGCACTTATGTTTACTTCAGTTTCATCCACACATCCATTAGACTTATAAGTCAGGCAAAATAACTTTAAATGGACCAGTTCAAACTGAAAAACTGCTATAATTTATTACATGTGTTCATTGCAGCTTCAGGAGACAATTTGTTGGGAGATGTATGAGTTGCCAGAGTTCACTTCTTAATAACAGAATGATATGAGTTACATCCATGACTAATTACCTTCAGTTATATAGCACTCAGAAACAAACAGTAAAGAAACAAACAGTAAATTACACCTACCATCACATCTCTCACGTGCACTGGTGAAATTCACTGCTCCTGAGAGAGCCTTAAATCCAGGTTTGCATAAGCAATAGTAACTTCCGATGGTGTTGTGACATAATGCATTGGTAGGACATGTTCTCTTGTCTTTGCATTCATCAGTATCTGAAATGAGAATGAGATATAAATTTAGGAGGTATTATTTAGAATCCAATGTCTGTTCATTTTTAAAGACACTTTCTTTGCATGATATTTGAAGACATTTATAGATCTGGATATGAAAATGTAGCAAAAAAAACAGATAAATCCCTGCAAGCTTCTCCTTGTATTTTGTATCCTGACTCATATTCTGTCCACCTTATCCATAAATGTTATGCATGAATATATATACAAAAGAATGCATGTGGTAGACTATGTACACATTCAGAATTGTAGCATGATTCCATCCATCCATCCATCTATTCTCAACTTTTTTTTCTTATTTTTGCACATGAGGATAGGGTGTTACCTCAACAATGACAATCATCTTGAGTCAATGTTTATTCAAATGGGGACCAAGCCCTGTGTTGGCTTATAATAATAAAATAGAGTGAATGACTGTATGTCTGCTCTTACACTGAAGTTGTTGTTGTAGAGAGGTTAAGAGAGGTCATGTGATCATGTACTTTACAATAAAAGGAGGAAGAGAGGGTTCCCCTCTTCCATTTTTAACCAGATTGATTGCCTTTACGTGTTTTTATTTTTCCTCTGTAAATGTATGTTTAACCTGGTTTTCTTGCCCTTAAGATGACAGCACCAACAGGTTATGGGCCCAGGAGGGAAGTAGGAAGTCGATGGCATAGACTATGTTTTGACGGAGATAAAAAGAATTATGAGTTGTGGGAGACAGTTTTTGGGACACCTGCGCTTGCTAGGGCTGAAACACGCCATTTTGCAAAATATGCAGCAGGACGCAGAGGATGACAAGAATGAGGAGGAAAGCGACAATGAGAAAAATGAGGAGGCCTATGCAGAACTAATACAGTTCTTACACGACAAAAGTTTGTCCCTCGTCATGAGAAAAGCTGCAGACAACAGTAGAGAAGCACTTCAGATCCTGAGAGACCATTATGCCGGGAAAGGGAAGCGACGGGTAATTAGCCTATACACTAAATTAACTAGTCTCCAGAAGGCTACCAGAGAAAGTGTCATAGACTATATTATTCGGGATGAAATGGCCATTACAGCTTAGAAATACTGAGGAGAAGCTCAGTGATGGATAACTAATTGCAATGATTCTGAAAGGATTGCCTGAAACTTTTAAACCATTTGCAGTCCACGTCACATAACATGATGATAAGTTGATTTTTGGTGAGTTCAAAACAAGGTTGGGAAGCTATGAACATACTGAGAAATGTAATGCCAACGTAAGTAATGACAACATGATGAAAGCGAGTGGCTTTGGAGAAAGAGTAAAAGCAGAGATTACATCCTATAGCTCAGGCCAAAAGGGACACAGGACATGAGAATGCTAGAGAGAATATAAAAGACAGTGGTGTAGTTTGTGCAAAAACACTAGCCACAAGGACAGTAACTGTAGATGAAAGAAGAAAGATAATGTAAAACAAGCAACTGATGCGGATGATCACACATTTGTTTTCAGAATGAATGAGCATCAGATTTGTGGATTAAAACAGAAAGGATTAATGGTGGACACTGATGCCACGTCACACATAATTAACGACCTGAAAAAGTTTAAATACTTTGATGCAACTTTCCAACTGGAATTGACTGATGGGACTAGAACCTGTGGTGTCATGCAGAAGAGAGGTAATGCGGAGGTATGGCTGCTGAACACAGAGGGACTCAAAGTAAAGGTGATGATGACTCGGGCGCTGTACATCCTGATGTATCCACAAAGCATCTTTTCTGTTAAGGCAGCAACGTCCAAAGGGGCCTCGATCAACTTTAAACAAGGACGGGACCAACTCATCTATAAAAACGACACCAAGTTTGACATAATTGAGTATGATAGACTATTATTTAGATACATATGATGAAGAAAACGATAGTGAGATACATTATGTTGCATCTCAGAGCTGTCATGACATTCAAGCATGGCATAAAATTCTTGGTCACTGTAATTTTGAAGATGTGTCAAAATTAGAAAAGGTGGTAAAAGGAATGAAAATTAAAGGTACAGTTGAGAGATCTAACCTAGATTGTGGAACCTGTATGCAAGGGAAATTTGTCCGGAGCAGAAACAGAGAACCAGATGTAAGAGCAAAAACTGTGTTTGAACTATTTCATACTGATTTGGCAGGCCCTACTGAGCCAGTAGCAAAAGATGGCTTTAAGGGCACTTTAGCATTTACTGATGACTACCCAGGTGTAATATTTGTCTGCTTTCTGAAAGCCAAGGGTGACACAGTCAAAGCGACTGAAAAGTTCATTGCAGATTCAGCCCCTTATGGGAGGGTAAAGTGCATCAGATCAGATAATGGCACTGAGTTCATGTAAAAAGACTTTCAAACACTACTAAATAAAAATGCTATAAGACACGAAACTTCAGCACCTTATTCACCCCATCAGAATGGGACAGCAGAGAGAAACTGGAGAACACTGTTTGAAATGGCAAGGTGTATGTTGATAGAAAGTGACCTACTTAAAGAATTGTGGACATATGCAGTAATGACTGCTGCTTTTATTCGCAACAGATGTTATAACTGGCATGTGGGACAGACCCCATTCTTCATATTTACAGGAAAGAAACCTGATCTTTCCAGGATGAGATAATTTGGATCAGTGTGCTATGCATACACACAAGATAAAAAGAAGTTAGATCCAAGATGTGATAAGGGGATCTTTGTTGGATATGATAAAAACAGCCCATCCTATCTGGTCTATTATCCATACACAGGAAGGGTCCTTAAACACAGGTTAGTCAAGTTCATTACTAAGAATGTAACTGAATGCCAGATTCAGACAGGACCCAGAAGTGATGCATGAAGATTTTAATACCAGAAGAAGTGTGCATGTTAAGTCAGAATCAAAAGCTGACAATCAAATCATTAAAGAAATACAAGTAAATCACACTGAATCTACAATAAATGATGTAGACACAAAAATAAGACAGGAAGAGGAAAGGCAGGATACACACTACTCCAAAAGAGAGAGAAAACTACCGGCATACTTGAAAGACTATGAATGTAAAGTTGAAAATGATGATTATGTGATAGTTAATGTTGACTATTGTTACCGACTAATATGCAACACACCACAGAGCTTTAAAGAGGCCATGACTTCATCTAACTCAGAGATGTGGGTCAAAGCTATGAAGGAGGAACTTAAGTCTTTAAAGGAAAACAACACATTCACGCTCACCACACTGCCAGAAGATAAAAATGCAGTGAGGGTCAGGGGCGGCTCGTGATATCGGACTGCCGGACTGCAGCCCTCCCACCTAGAAAAACACAAAAAAAAATCTTTAAAACTAAAAAACAAAACTGGAAAAAAAAAAGCATGAGTCCCAACTCCTCTGCGCATGCGCAGAGGCATTTGAAGACTTCAGACTGCCTTTATCAGCAGTCCGGATAGAGAAACACAGGTACCCAGCAATCATTGCTGCAAGTGCACCCAGGAATCAGTGCAGTGACGACCGCACAGAAGAGGAGGTCCGGACTGCTTCGGCTGCAGGCAGACCTAATAAGGAGAAAGGTGAACTAGAAGACCGAATGAGGACTGAGAGAGGTGAGCTGCTCTTGTGGGACATATTGCGGCTGGATTGCTCCATTTCGCGGGCGGGTTTGGTTGCTGGCTGGATTCATTCAGGAGGTAAGTGGTCACTTCGTTCGTTGAGACATACAGGATGTAGGTGGTCACTGGCTGGATTCATTCAGGAGGGTGTGTGTGTGTAATGCCCCAGTTACTATATACTGGTGGCTAGAGAGAACAAATGGTGGTGGATAGAGATACTCAGGCTTGAACCCTGTACCTTGGATGCAGGTGGCAAGGACCTGAATTCCCTCTCCACCACCATTTCTAAAAAAAATTGCAGATTTTTGCCTCATATTTGTTCTGTTCCTCATAAAATCTATGGTTTCTGTATCTACATTTTTCCTTGCAAAGTCTGTAGTGTAGTGGTGCACTGGTAGCATTGCTGCCTAACAGCTACAGGTTCTCTGGTTTGATTCTTGGGGTGCCTTCTGTGTGAAATTGTTCTAGCAGTTGTCTAAGTTTATAACATGGATATTTGAAATTTGTCCCTATTTTTGGGACTGTATTCCCCCATTATTGGCTTTGTCCAAGTATTTTGTGCTAAGGTTGAGAGTTATCTATGGTGGGAGCTGTATTCATTGAATGTTTGGAGGCTGTACCCCCCCCCCATTACTGGTTTTGTCCACATGTTTTTTGCTAAGAGGGTGAGAGCTATAGTGAGAACTGAATTCACTGAATATGTTTGGGGGCTGTATTCCCCCCATTATTGGCTTTGTTCAGGTGTTTTGTGCCAAGAGGTTGACAGCTATTGGCTTTGTCCAGGTATTTTGTACTAAGGTTGAGAGTTATCTATGGTGAGAACTGTATTCATTGAATGGTTTGGGGGCTGTATCCCCCCCCCATTACTGGCTTTGTCCACATGTTTTTTGCTAAGAGGTTGAGAGCTATAATGAGAACTGAATTCACTGAATATGCTTGGGGGCTGTATTCCCCCCATTATTGGCTTTGTTCAGGTGTCTTGTGCCAAGAGGTTGACAGCTATGCTGAGAACTGAATTCACTAAATGGTAGCCATTTAAGTTTGTCTTCCTCTCTTTTACTAAACAGCTGATTTGGCATAGTGGTATGTTTCTCTGACTGTTTTGCACAGGGTTCCCTGGGTTAAAGACGTGTCAGTGAAATGTATGGTGGTAACACAGCATTTTATTCTAGCAACTTTCCAACATTATACAAGCAATGTTTAAAATGTGTCCCTGGTTTTTGGGCTTTTGCCCCCCCCCCCAATAAATTTCGGCTTTTTCCAAATTTCTTGTGCTGCAAAGTTCAGAGATACAACTGCGTGTCGAGTAGATTTTACAAGGAGCTGAGAGCTGCAGGGGAACAAAACTTTAGTGCTGCTTATTCTAAGTCTGCTTGCATTAATAACACAACAGGTAGTGTACTTGCTTTTGATGCAGAAGGCTGTGGGTTCTATTCCCACAGTAAACAGAGGCAATGCTGATATTGTACTGTGTTGTAAAGTGGGTGGATGCTGCAGTCCTTTTTGGCAAAGATACCTAGAGTAGTAACTATGAACTTGAACCTGTTATCACTTTTCCATACAGTCCCTATTGATATATTACTAGCTTATCATTTGTTTTTATTAATGCATGCAACATAGGCAATTTATTCCTCAAGGGCAACAGGCACTTTATTTGTAGATGAATAAACAGTGACATATAAAGTTGTTTGCTAGCAGCAACCTCTTCATTGTTACAGATTTCTTTAATGTGGAATTATTTAGATGACTTTTACTACTTTAGAGATTGTGCACATTTACTGATACTGGTGGACTGTAGACGGTTGAGTAGACTTTTATGATGGAAATGTTCTGAATTGAGTAGTTTTGTCATTGGTGCATGCATTTTGTTTCATTGTTTACTGGAAAAATGTTCAAAACAATAAATTTAAAATGCCGTCTAACAACTGTACTGTATTGTACAAGGAATATAATTTAGTAGAATCAGGAAGGTGTATCAAAGAGTACATGTATGTTTCATGTGCAAGGGGCCTATGATTTGAAAACAGCCCAAAGTTAATCTTTACCTACCACTGGCAAAATGTATTTTCTTTAAATGTGGGTTTCAATGCTGTTTCATTGAATGTGAGTTTCAAGGGCAGAGAAGTTTTTAATGCTAAGCCTGTTTTCATTGTGAGACTGAGTTGCTTTGTTTAGCAGATGTCTTAGTGTTTGTGCTGTAAAATGCAAAATAAAACTTTCAAATGAAATCCAAATCATCACAGAAGTAAAGCAGTATGCACATTAGTGTTTATGGTAAATGGAGTGAAATAGCCAAGTAATGGATCATTGGAATGGCTGCAGGGGGGAGGGCTCCATTCGACCATGATTTTGTGATGGGGAAGGGCGGCAAACTCAAAGACAGCCCCAGCTGAACTATACCTCCCAACTGTCCAGATGTTCACAGAATGAATAGATTTTTGCTTCTTATTTTTGGTTTGTTCCTCATAATATTTGTGGTTTTCTCATTTAGGAATTAAGTCACTAAATAATGACACACTGAGTTTCAGACTTCATAACCTTCAGAAAAATGCATGCTAAAGTAAGACCTGTTCTATCAACTGTCTCAGTTTATAAAAGAGCAATTTTTAGTACTGTTTATATGTTCCCCCAATATATTTGGCCTTGTCCAGATTTATTGCATTAACAGGTTGAGAGGTGCATGCAAATTGCTTTATAGAATTAGGCATAGCCAAACCTCTCAACTGTCTCTGAATTTGGCTCGAAATGTTGCTCTTCCACTAATAATCCCTCCGCAAAATAGCAATTTTGGAAGAAAACATGGAGGGTTTACAATTAAGAAATAACTGTAATAATCAGAGTTATAGATTACTTTTATTTCAGAAATGCATGTAGATTCTTTTATTTTGTCAGCTGCTCAAGTTAGCAGTACTATTATTAAAAAGTGTCCCTTCTTTGACAGGTTCCCAGCTGTATTGTGTGGCTATTTTATATTTTTGCATCACATTTTGGTCCATTTTTCATAAAATTGTTTTTTTGGCAAATTAGTGGTAAATCATTAAAGACTGAAGTTAGAAAATAATGACAGACATTTGAGTTTCAGATTTCATATCCTTCAGAAAATTCATACCAATGCAAGACCTACTATTCTATTATCTTTCTAAGTTTATAAGAGCAATAGTTAAAATTGTCCTTATTTTTGGGCCTTTGTCCCACTTCTATGTATGGCTTTGCTCTGAGGGTGAGAGGTATGACAAATGTGTCAGGGCCATCACAGTCAGCCAGAGACATTTCAAATTGTGACATACTTGTTGCACCCCACTCCCCCATGTAGTGACTCTGGATGTGTCCAAGCAAGGCAAGGAGCAGTTATGCAGTGTAAATGTGCAGGGTATCCCCCCATCCAAGGTAGAGCACTACAGTAGCTTTTCATCTGTTATTGATTTTGCAGAATAGTCTGGTTTCTGTCATATTTTTGTACTGTTGATTTATGCTTATTACTCAGAAAGTGCCTGCTGCTCTGTGTTTTAAGTAGCAATGCTTTAATGACCATCAGGTAAGCTTGTCTGAGATCATAACATGCAAGTAAGCTTTAATAAGCCTGCCAAAACTGAAGCCTTTCTGTTGTTGCTATGCAGTGAATACTTAACTAGATAATGTATAAGCGTTGGGTATTGAAATGCATATGACAGTATTTGTAATAAAGGACAGGATTACATTATTTTAAGAAGCTCATTACACTTGTTGGAGACTTCCAGTGATCTCTGAGGGCTTTACCCGTAAACTAAACAGAATGCCATTCATGTGTGGTCCATAACCTGTACAGTAATCCTTTAAGCAATGTATCTTGAGCTTGTTTCTTGTTTGCTTTTCATTTTTTACTTTGATCATGTTTTCTCCATGAAACAAGTAGATAGTTGTCAGGCAGCAGGTCTTTTTTGGATAAGAAACATTTTTACAAGTGGGGGCATCACAGAGATTGCTACTTTCAGCATGTTACTTGATACTTTAATAAAGCTGAATATAAATTATAATTAGAACTGCAGTGCAAGGAGAAGCGGTTTGAGTTGAGTGCTGCTTGTTTTTCTTATACTTGATTTTGACTGGCATTCCAGTAATGTATTTAAAAAGTAATTTATTTTTTCATGCCTCTCAACCTTTTTGTTTCCATCTAGATATTAAGTAAACTGTCAAGCTGTCGATGCACTGAAATATTTTTATTCTTTTATACTTCATTTGTCTTGATTGGACTCTCATAATGTGGGTTTGGCACCCAGGGCAGCATATTTAATTAAAGTTTAGATTTTGTGGTTTTGAGCATAGCTCCTCCTCTTTCTACTTGTCTGCACCCCCTTCCCATTGATCCCACCCATTCGGCTATCTCCTGCAGCCCCCCTTTGATTTGAAGTCACCAGCCGCCACTGGAGGGGGTAGGTGGGTTTTCACTGTAAAAGATAATGCAAATAATACTGAGACTTACAAAGCCAGATATGTGGCTAAAGGCTACAGTCAAGTTGCTGGTATAGACTACAATGAAACATTTGCACCAACTGCAAGTATGACATCTGTACGAAGTCTAATAAAGATGTCAGCTCACTATGATTTAGAGATGCACCAGATGGATGTAGAAATGTCCTATTTACATGCTCCTATTGACTATGAGGTGTATATGGAGCAACCTGAAGGTTTCAAAAAGAAATCAAATAATGATGAAAAACTTGTTTGTAAACTGAATAAGTCATTGTACGGATTGAAACAATCAGGACGTAACTGGAACAAAATGTTGCACGATTATCTTTGTAAAAATGGTTTCGTCCTATGCCCGGCAGACCACTGTGTGTACACTAGACAGGCTGAAAATGAGAAAACAGTCCTAATTATATGGGTTGATGATCTCATTATAGCAGCTAGTGACAATGAATCACTGAAAGATGTAAAAGAAATGCTCAAAGCTAAATTTAAAATGAAAGATCTGGGAAAGCTAAGACATTTTCTAGGCATTGACTTTACCCAGAATAATAGTGAAGTAAAGATGAACCAAAAGAGGTACATCACAAAAATTCTTGAGAAGTTCGCTATGTCTAATTGTAAAGTAAGAAGTACCCCTTCTGAACAAAAAACAAACTTTGAATGTGACAGTGAGTCTACCAACCCAAGAAAATATCGTGAGCCTGGGGGTAGTTTGATATATGTTATGACATGTACAAGACCTGATCTTAGCTGGATTGTAAGTAAACTTTCACAATATTTGTCACAACCGAGTGAATCTCATTTAACACTAGCCAAACATGTGCTAAGGTACTTAAAAGGTACACTGGACAGAGAGCTGTGTTATAAGAAAAGTGAAGAGAAACTTCAGATTGTTGCCTACAGTGATGCAGATTGGGCAGCAGATCAAAACTATAGGCTTAGTACAACAGGTTATTGCTTTAGCCTTAACAGAGACTGGCCTATTATTTTATGGAAATCAAAGAAACAACAAACTGTGGCTTTATCTACATGTAAGGCAGAGTACATGGCATAACAGGAGAGCTTGTACCTTGTGCAGTTGCTGAGTGGAATGGATGGAGAGTGTAAATGTGTGCCAGTAACAATATTTGAGGACAGTCAAGGAGCAATCGCTTTGTCGAAGAATCTAGTAAGCTGACAGAGATATAAACATGTTGACATTAAGTATCATTTTGTTAGATCAGCACTTAATGATGACAAAATAAGCATTGAATATTGCCCAACAATGGACATGGTTGCAGATATCTTTACTAAACCTGCTACAAAATTGAGAATTGAAAGGTTCATATATTACATATTTGGAATGTGAAGAAAAGTTATCCAAAATTACAGCGTAAGAGCAAGTGGGGGTGTTGGCTTATAAAATTAAAGAGCGTGAATGATCGTATGTGTGCTCTTACACTGACATCGTTGGTGTAGAGAGGTCAAGAGAGATCATGTGATCATGTACTTTACAATAAAAGGACTAATCGAGGGTTGTTCCCCTCTTCCATTTTTAACAACATTTTCAACACACACACACACACACACACACACACACACACACACACACACACACACACACACACACACACACACACACAGACACACACACAAACACAAACACAAACGCACACACACCTATAGACAATTTAGAGTGTCCAATCAATCTACAACTTCTTTGGAATGTGGTAGGAAACTGAAGCACCCAGAGGAAACCCACACAAATGTAGAAGGGACATTCAGACTCCTCAGAGAAGCACCCCAGCTGAGAAGCGAACAAGAACATTTCTTGATTACCCACTGTATCACTGGGCTACCCTATGATTCATAACTCCAAATGGCCTCAATGTTCTACAGCACATTCTGGTAACGCTACCTCTGTTATAACAGTCTGAAAGTGCACAACCAGTTTCTACCTTCAGTTGAGTTACATTATCTGTCTCTTATGCTAAGACACCTTGTTAAATAAGTTAAATGTCCTGAGGGTTCTTTAGATGATGCATTTCAGGATTGTTATTTAAGTATATTTCATTTATGTCTGTCATGTTAAGCTATACATGTTTTAGAACTATTTGTGATTTGCAGTGTATAATATGAAGGACAAATATACCAGTATAAATTATTCATCCTTTGTGAATTACAATGAAGTATCTGTATGTTTAGTACACAATGCATCTGTCTCTACACCTGGTGTGTACAGTGCACACAGCACATTATTGAATGATAATGCTATACCTGCTACACACCCCTATGGTACTGATAGCAGGAAGGCAACAGATGTTGCTGAAGACCACAATATCTCTGCCAGTTAACAGGGAACGTAATGATAAGGAGTGTGCTGTGAATTTTCATTTAAGATAGCCAGTGATAGAAACTATTTGTCAGATGCATGACACCACCATCTCCAGTGTACTGCTTAATTATTTTTACAGATATATGCACAGTGTCTAATGATTGAGTTGGCTGCATAACTGGTACTATGTGCCATTGTCCAGACTGTCATCATGTCTGCTCCACTGTACAAAGTACAGTATCAAAATGGAAGTCGGAGATGGTGGCACATAATCAGGTTTTCCAACTCCCCTGTCACAGCAGTGTAAGTCTCAGATAGGTTTCTGCAATTTTTCCCCAAAACAGTAAAGCAGGCCTCTTATAATTACATAGACTATTGCATATACCTTACATATGTGCAAAACTCATTGATTGATTTCATGTGTCTGTGAACTGATGAAGATGGAGGGGACCCTGATTTGTATATCATTTCCATACCTGGACCCACCCTTATACACAACTGAGTATACACATGTGGATTAAAGTAATGGGGAGTTTATGAATTCCACAGGGTGCTGGTTGGAAGTTTTCTGGTATACAAACCCTAATAATTTGCATGTATTGTTTAGGAATCCCACCCACTACTCCATACATAGAACCATTAGTGGATATTACATGAGAGTGAATAATAAGGCCTAAGTTACTTAAAGCACAGAGACAGTGATAGTCCTTTGACATTTAGTCTATACCAGTGAGTCATAGACCACAATATAACAGATCCCAAAGAAGTATAATTTCACTGCAAATATCAGCATTACCTATGCTGTCAGTATCTGATTAGTTTCAGTTTTTTTCCCAGGAAATAACATTGCAGCTGCTATCCTGACTTAACACCACTTTCACTGAGAGCCACTGAAGTACCATTTACAACTTAATTCGGTGAACAGTGAACAGTTGATTTTTCCTCTAATCTGCAAATATCAGATCAACTGTAGACATATTTATCTGCATGTCTAACATACTATCATACATCTTTTCCTTATATCTATTTAACTGACTCTTTGGTGAAAAAAATCTTTAGTAAGCATTGTGAATTCCTCTTAACAAACCACATATCATCACCTTGTAGTATATATGATTTTGTGCTTTGATGACAACCACAGTAACTGAATTAACGTGTGAGTTATGAGCAAAACTCTGATAATCTGGAGTCATTCTGAGTCTGTACTTTTCTTTGAAAATAAAAAAAATATATTGCATTTCTGCTGCAGTACTGCCTCTATTTTGTTTGCCTTTCTGAGCAACATGAAAGACATAGTGAACTTTTCTTTAAGCCTACTTTAAAATTATGAGGAAGACAGAGTTACAGCAAGTAGCAGTGTTCCCATCATCTATCATTTCTAAATGAATTGTGCTGAAGCTTCACTGTTCTTCATCAATTGGTTTACAAGCTGACTCATGTCCAGCTCACCAATTTTCTTTTCATTTTATATTTTTGCCACAACACAAACTAACCACCAGGGGTCTCACAGTTGTATTCAAGGTCCTTTTCACTGAAAGTCACCAGAAGAATTTAGGCAATAGCCTTTTGTAAGGGGCTCCATTCAAGTGGGCATGAGGGGGTTTGTTGTCCTTTGCAGTATTTCATCTGTGAGAACAGTGTTGTTATATTTGCTCAAATAACCCACAGTGGTGATTTATGCATTTGCATCACCACAGGGTGTGCCTGCCTGTGCTCTTTTATCTGCCTGGGTATGCTTGTACACATTTGTCAATGCTTATGTTTTCCCCATGATTATGATGAGCCTCAGCTCTCTATCTGGCATTCTGTCATTACAGAAGTGGCATGGACCAGGTGGGATAGCCACACTTCCCTCCAGTGTTAGTGCAGTTTCTGAGTCTGTTCTTTTTGTGACAACTCACATTTAATAATGTAATCTGTATTTTTACTCTAAACATTTCTTTTAATTAACAGTGAGCAGTGGCTAGAAACTGTGGCATCTGAGCCAGACAGACCATAACTTGAAAATTAGTCACTAGTTAACTTTGCTAGTGAAATATCAGACTGAAATTTGATTATGCCATTGGATAGCTTTGCTACTGAAATCTGAAATCAAACTGAAATTTGTATCAGATATCAAAAATATTTCATCTATACTCAGTTAAGTATGCAGTGGAGCCACATTTGTTTAGTGCATTATTGAGCAAAAAAGAGTGCAGAAATGTTGGTCATTTTCAAAAGACAGCTAACACTATGGCCATTGATCTCCAGGGAGTATATTCAATTTTATTTCTCTCTCTCTGCTAGAAATACTGTTGATGTCTTTCTGGAAGCCCCTGGTATTTAAAAATAAGAATGTCTGTAATCAAATGTAATACATTTGACCTCAATATGATGAAGAGATGAATAAATTCATAACTAATAGCCATAACAATATACATCATGTAGTTCCTGTCTGTCACTCACACACACAAATACATACACACGCACGCATACACACACACACACACACACACACACACACACACACACACACACACACACACACACACACACAGATGTTTTCAACAATTGCAACCACTTTATTTACTATATAATAATCAGATACCTGATCGTAATCAAATCGAATAAGAAATATTTAAATGACAACCAGTGTGCTATAAGCCAGATCTTTTCTTTTAGGTCCATATAGTGCACCAAATTATAACAGGCCTTTTTTTATTTTATGCATTTGTTAACCTTGTAAGGCAAATTTAAGCAACATTCTCTTTCAAGGGGTAACCTGGAAGTACAATTTCATTAACTGACTTGCTCAAAATCACATAGTGGAGATATGGTAGAGGATATATTCAAACTACCTACCTTGGGCTAACAGGATGGAGCTCATTTGCAGACTTCAGCCTTAAACATCTGAATTAATTGCCAAAGAATACCTATGACACACACACACACACACACACACACACACACACACACACACACACACACACACACACACACACACACACACACACACACACCTTTGTGCCTACCAACTACAGCCACTTTATTAACAGTATATACCTCAAGTATCTCACTGTGACCAAATAAATTAACTAATACATAAATACTAAGCAAAGAGATAGATTTCTTTTTTTCCTGTCAGGCACATATTGTGCAGCTCATTTCCACCTACTCCAAAAATGGTTATACCCAGCAACCAATTTATTGATATTCTCCACCTCAGATGTTAAGTTATAGGTTCATAGGTGTGTACTAGGTTAATGGCCCTGGAGCCTTTACAAGCCTAGCCATAGGATTACTCTGGCATCGTGCCACCCGACCTTAGTTCCCAGTGCCTCTGTCGAGTAGAGCCACTGCAGCTATCCCAAGGGTGAATTTTCTATTTCCCATCCACTCATCAAGAATTCTCTTGAAGTGGGTCAGCGAGGTGCTCTGCCTGACATGTATGGGAAGTCTATTCCATAGCATGGGCAGTCTCTGGGTTATGAACCTGTCCCTCCAGTACATTCTGTTGACTGTGGTAATGAGGTTGAGGTCTCTGGAGCATGTGGTGTGGAGGGTTTGGAATGTCTTTAGATGTAGCATTTCTAACAGAGCTGGGTCAGCCATGGCTTTGTAAGTCAAGCAGAGATCACCTCAAGTAGGCAATATGAGACAGAGAATAGATGTCGTTTTTGAGTCTGTCCATATAGGACAAGTGTTTAAGGCTTAGGATCCTCTTTGTGAGGTATGTTTGTGGCCTCTCCAGTTGTTGCAGGTGTCTAGCGAGGTACATGCCAAATGGGGTATTGTACTCGATGATTGGCCTAATGAGGGAAGAGTAGAGGGAGACAATGACTTCTTTCTTCCTGGATGCAAAACCTTACTAATGAGATGTGCCACAAAGAAGGATTTTCTGACCACAGTGGCAATGTGGAGATCAAGAGAGAGGTTGCTGTCAACCTGTGTTCGCAGATCTCTTATAATGCCTTCTGTGTTCAGTGGACTACCATCGATGTGGTAATTCACGGGAACTGTTTTTTTCCCAAAAGGAATGACGACACATTTTTTGGCATTGAGCTTAAGGTCATGGTTCGGACACCAGTCGGTCTCAGTGAGGCCATTCTGTAGAATGTGAACATCACTTGGGGAGTTAATAATAGCTCCCAACTTGCAATCGTCTGCAAACTTTGTCAGCTAGAGTTCCTTCGTGTTGGCCTGGACGTCAGAGAAGTAGATACCAAACAGGAGAGGACCCAGGACCGAACCCTGTGGGACTCCACTCGTGACAAGTTGGCAGTCTGTCTTGGAGTCAGCTACTTTCACACTGTGGGTTCTATCTGTGAGCCAGTTTGCAACCACCTAGTGATATAGGGGTCGATGCCTACCTTAGTTAGTTTTTCTATGATTCATGAGTGGGGAATGGTATCAAAGGCCTTGGCCAGATCAAGGTTGGCTGTATGAACCACCTTGCCTTCATCCACAGCTCTGTTGATTGACTCAAAGAAGTCAACCAAGTTGAGCAGGCATGATCTACCTTTCACAAAACCAAACAGTGTGGAATCCAGAGTTTGGAGATTCCCTATATCCTTGTTTATTATCAATAAAAAACTAAATACATATGCAAATAATCACCACAGAGATATTAATCAGTTCACTGATAGATACATCAAACATGTACACAAACACACATACACACACACACACACACACACACACACACACACACACACACACACACACACACACACACACACACACACACACACACACACACACACACACACACACACACACACACACACACACACACACACACACATACAACTGCATATGCACTTTAACTCCCATTACTTAATTATTAAAAATATATATCATCCTACAGGCTGGAGCTAGATAGCAGTAGCAGGCAGCTGAACATGATCACTGTCACACAGCATATTATAGTATTGTCATTCATTAAAAAATTATTTAATGAAAAAAAATGCCTCACTTTGCCTGAGTTAGCCCACATACCTGTTCAGCTTTCTTTCCACTAGAATCTCAAGCTACCTCAGGAAACAGGCCTCTGATACAGGCTGAGCCAATAGAACTGGGAGCCTGATGCTTTATCCAGCAGCACAACCTGCCTCTGTTGAAGCATCATTTTGCACTCAGAAATGGCATGAACAGCTTTAATAAGGCATACTTTTCTTGTCCCACTTAGAGCTAATGTTAAAATGCTGGGCCTATTGCAAATCCAACATTATTTACATGAATGTTTAATTAAGAAACAATAATGAGAGACCTTCAAACTTGTCATTAGGAATATAAGGCCAACCATAAATTTAGGACTGTCACTAATTTAAAATGAGATTAAAGTATAAATAACAACTCCGTACTGCACTTACCTCTAACAGTAGCCTTTTCTCTGACACTGAGGACGTGGCTAATATTTTTCCTGACAAATTCTCTTTCGACCCCACTTCTTCTTCCCCCTCAGTGTTTCCTGATGATTCCCACACACTCATATACACACATTTTCCCTAACAAAATCACTTTGTATCAGCTTCTCTTGTCAAGTTTCAAAATTAAATATCAATTGCCTGGGTCTTGACAGTAACCGTAGATGTTTGTTAAGAACTATGAAGTCCCATCTAATAAACCTGCTCCATCATCCAACAACTGGATTTTGTCCACTGACTTCATCTCCAGAGTTGGAGAACAACTGTGTAGTACTATTACATAAAATATGTCCATCTACTGAACCTAGAAGTCACTGGTCTATTAGTTTCTCTGGTATTCTTTACATGGTTATCCATATTATTGTATCTGAACTTAAAAACATTACAGTTGGCCTTATTTCCTTGGATACGAGCCAGTTTGGCCTTGTAAATGTCAAGCCATGCCAGATCAATCTGGATGAGTTCAATGAAAGAGTTATGATGACATGTATAAGGGGTATACAGCCCTTCTCTCCTAACAGGACTCTCCCAACACACCATTAACCTATACATACTTTGCTGAACAGGTAACTGTCTATCTACCAGAACCCATACAATTAAAGTCAGGTGTGCTTGCTCTACACAGAAAAATATTTTCAGTTTTCACTGCCCTGTCTGTCCTCACTGACCTTCTCTTTGGTGTATACTACCATGTCTACCAGTCACTGCAGAAGGACGTTTGACATTTATGTCACAAAATATATGGCAGTTAGAGCAAAGGAATGTCTGTAAGTGAGGTGTTAAAAAGCTATTTACTATGGTAAAGGGTTTGATTTTCTTACCATTTGTTTTCTTCTATGTGACCTTGAATAAGTCATATAATCAGACTAGTCTTTGAGGCAACTGGGAAACAGGTTTAGGTTTTCAGTGGTTTTGTGGACCACATGCATACCAGTGAATTTCTTTAGTATGAAAGCTGATATCAACAGGGAGCAACTAAACAAGATTGTGATGACCATAAAATGAGGACAGTTTTCATATCCCATTCTGATACTTTAGTTGTCTAGCAATGTCTATAACAAGAAAAAAAAATGTTTGGTGTATTAATCATGGGCATAACCACTATGCCAAAAAATGTATTGTTTCCATTTGTGAATCTTGAATCAGTTCCACTTATCACATTCATAATGTTCTAATTAAATCTGAGACAGCCCTCTGGAAACCATACTGTTCCTTGAATTACCATATCACTGTGGTTATTAGAAAATTCTTCATCCTTGCATAGTCCATCCTTTGTGGTATCTCCTGAAGGTTTAAAGTATAGTGCTGCTTTATTCCTTCCTTATTAAATGACATCACAGCTCAAGAAGCTTCAAAGTTTCCTCACAAAAAATATCTCAGGTCTCAGTGTACACAGCTACTCTGACAGACTAACAGCCATATATCTCTGTTCAGCATCATGCAGGCCCCTGAGGAATGATCACTGCTTAGCTTTCCATGCTACGAACAACATAGTACTCTTTAAACTTGTTCACCTAAACAAAGCTGTGATAAAGCAAACATTCATTGCAGAGACCTAAAACTATACTGCTCCAGCAATAACACGAGCTAGTGTGACAGATACCTAACCCAAAATATTTTCCATTTTTGAAATACAAGAACAAAGGATGTCTTGTGAGTTTTCTTTTCTTCAGCCTCCCTAAGTCCATTGACTTAGTCAGTAACTCCTTGCTAATTGCCTCCCAACCTATAACAGGCATCAATAACCGAGCTTTAAATAGAGGATTCTGATATGGTTGTCAGTCATAACCCATTTATTATATGTCAAAACATGGATGACAAGAAATTCACCTCTTGAGTGAAGCTTAGTGAATGTTGTCAGAAAGGAAGTGTAACAGACTCCCTTATGTCTATACTTACCTTGCCATGCCTCTAATCTCTCCAGACTTTCACAGAATGTTCAGATTTTTGCCTCATTTGTTTAGTCTATTTCTCATAAAGTCTGTGGCTTTCAGACAAATCATGAAGGACTGAAGTCAATGAATGATGTCATACATTTGTTTCAGAGTTTTTTTCTTCTGAGAAAATGCAGGTAAACACATATCATGTTATTCTATTTACTTTATAAATTTGTAAAAGGAAGGGGCACCTTATCAGTATGGACAGCTGACAGAACCAAATCTTTTATTTTGCTATTGTCATTTGCTGGGCTGTACTGGCAGATTTTACAGTGTAGCACTAAACCCAGTCTTAACCACTTAAGCTAAACTTAAGTTAACAACCTTAGCTACTTAACATTTGTTAAGATTGGGTCTTGCTCCACTGTAGCACTTAACTAATTTGTCTTTATAGACCATCGGAGCATAATCATTCAGCTGCATGCACTATAATGGTTTACTACTTTGCAAACATGGTGACAGTTCAAAGTACAAATCAAGTCCACTCTATTTATTGTCAGTACCTCTTCTAAAATGAGTCACATAAGGCTCAGTACTGTCCCTGGTTCTATTTTACCTGCATATAAATAAACTCCTAATAGATCTTTCTATAATTTTCTATGTAGATGACATAGCAATATACATATCTAGCTTTTCTACAACACCCATCAAAAGTGATCTATAAAAATTATGTGGACATTTATTTATTTATTTATTTATTTACATTTGTTGACCAGGAGTGCGCGACTGGACGTAGGTCCATTTTCAGCAGAGGCCTGGGGAGGAAAGCTCCACAGTTAAAATAAACAGACAGTAGTTACAATTGGATTACATAGCAATTAACAATTTAACATAGCAATTACTTACAACGAATTTACAGATGAAGAACATAGTACATCAGTAGACAACTAGAATCTTTATCTGTGAAATACATAACAGACATTAACAAATGTTACAATAAGAAGTTCCTGCTGTATAATAAGTACTAGGCTTATGAGCATCTGAGCTTGCTATAATCAAGGTAGATAGTGGAGTGGAAAGAAAGGTAATGGTCGGATGGGGTGGGTGATATTAGAGTGGGAGTTGCAATGGCATAGCCAACATGTTTTTAGGTGCACTTTTAGTAAAGTTTTGAAGTGGGTGCATGATGGTATAGAAGTCATTGTGGGTGGGAGGGAGTTCCATAATTTGGCTATGGTGCAAGAGAATAGTGCTTCACAAGCAGAGTTATTGGCTTTAGTGATCTGCAAGTGATTTTTGTTGCTGGATCTTAGTGGTCTGGTGGTGCGATAGGGTTGGAGTAGATTCTGGAGGGATGGGACATTTAGTGAATGGTTTACTAGTTTGTGGGCGAGTGAGAGTTGATACCACTAAAGGAGGTGAGGAAGTGCAAGCCAGCCCAGTTCAGCAAGTGAGAGACAGTGTTGACTATGGTAGGATGCCCCTCTGGTGAATTTGGTGATTTTGTTGTAGCAGGTCTCTAGCTTGTTTAGATCGCATTGCCTTAGGTTGGTATATATTGGAGAGGCATAAAGTAGGGTGGAGATAAGGTGGGAATTTGCTACTGAAATCTTTGCTGCTTTGGTGAGAAGTTGCTTATTTCTGTATAATGCTCCTAGTATTTTGTGGACTTTTTTTATGGTCATGGATATGTGAATGCCAAATTTTAGTTTATTGTCTATTTCCACTCCTAGCAATTTGGTGTGTTCAGTTGGGTATATAGTGGTGTTGTCATTTGCTGTGATGTTAAAGTGAGAGTTGTTTTGAGTATGTTTGGTAGGTTGGAAGATGAGTAGTTTAGTTTTGTTTGGGTTGAGTATTAAATGGGCATCGGATAACCAAGTTTCAACAGAGGAAAAGGCTTCCTGTGTGACTTTCTGCAGTTTGAGTAGGGACTGAGTCGAGCAGATGATGGTTGAGTCATCTGCATATTGTATGAGTGTGCCATGTTTGGTGGCAGAGGCTAGATTATTGGCGTAAACAGAGAAGAGTAGGGGTCCAAGGATGGATCCTTGGGGAACCCCTATGAAGACAGGTAGTTGGGGAGATATGTCATTTTGCCATACAATGGATTGTCGGCGGTCAGACAGGTAACTCTGAAACCAGTTGGTGACTGATTGAGAGAAGGATAGGTTATTGAGGACAGAGATAAGTTGTTTGTGTGGGACCATGTCAAATGCTTTAGATAGGTCTAAGAAAGTAGCAGAGGAGAGATAGCCATTGTTTTTATGCTGAAGGATAGTGTTAGTAAAGGAGAGTAAGGCAGTGGTGGTGCTATGGTTTGGTCGAAAACCATGCTGAGTATTGGAAAGGAGGTTGTTAGTAAGGAGGTAGTCTGAGACCTGAGAGTGTATGCATCTCTCTAGTATTTTGGATAGTGGAGAGAGAATAGCTATGGATTGGTTAGTTCTGTGGAGGGTCCGCCTTTGTGGAGGGGAATTATATGTGATACTTTCCACAGTGTGGGAACGTAACTTTCTGACAGAGATCGGTTAATCAAGATGGATACTGGGTAGGCCAGAGCATCAGCTGCGATTTGTAGGTATTCGTTTGGGAGGTTGTCTGCTGCTAATTTGGTGGGTTTAAGTTTAGTTAAGAGTTGTTTTATGTTGGAGGTAGGTACAGGAGAAAAAGAGAAGGCATTGGGGAGATTACTAGTTGAAGGTGTGGGTTGGAAGGGAGGGGGGTTGTGTTGTTTAGCTAGTGATAGTATGGTTTGTGTGAAGTGTGTGTTGAATGAGGTAGCAATATTTTCTGAGGAGTAAAGGATGTTAGGAGGAAGGGTACTGACTTTAATTGGGTGGAGGATGGAGTTTATGGAGGACCAGAATTGTTTGGGGCTGTGTTGTGAGGAGTCTAGGGCAGACTGGTAGTATTGGAATTTGTCCTGTTTTATTAGCTTTTTGACTATTGCGTAGTTCTAGGAATTTCTGTCTAGTTGAGGGGGTTTTGGTTTTGCGCCATTGCTCCCAGGCTTTATCCCTGTTTTTCATTTCTGACTTAGTGGTTTTCTGTAGCCATGGGGAGGGTTGTGCTTTGGTTCTGGAAAGTCTTTTGGGGGCATGGTAATTAAGGATGCTCAGGAAGATAGTATTAAAAAATTCAACTGCGTCATCAAGATTGAGGTACTTTAGAGGATGCCAGTTACATTCTTTGAGGGATGAGATGAATGTGAATGGGTTAAAGTTTGTTTTTTTATGTATTTAACAGTAGATGACAGGTTTAGCTAGGTATAGGTATTTTTTGAGTAGGGATGTTGGGGAGTGATCACTGAGGATATCTGATAAGCAGCCTGTTATATATGATTGGGGGCTCTTACTGACTAGTATCCAATCCAGGGTAGTGTGCTTGCTGGAGTTTTTATTTATCCTGGTTGGCGACTGGACTAGTTGGGTGAAGCCATGAAGGTTTAC
This sequence comes from Protopterus annectens, assembly GCF_019279795.1. Classification (NCBI taxonomy): domain Eukaryota; kingdom Metazoa; phylum Chordata; order Ceratodontiformes; family Protopteridae; genus Protopterus; species Protopterus annectens. The sequence continues at coordinate 1,466,014,845 of NC_056743.1, forward strand.
ATGATGGGTTGGATGGTTGCCAGAACAGGATTGCCAGTCAATATTGAAATCACCTAAAATGATAGTTTCTTGGGTGAGATGGTGGGTAGACCAGCTGAGGAGGTTTTCTAGTGGAGGGATGTTTTGGCCAGTTGGGAAGTAGCATCCAATTATGTTGATGGTTTTGTTTTGGTTTATTTTGAGGTTGTTATATATTATTTCTTCATTGCCTATTTGTGGAGCTGATGATTTTAAGATCTGGATGTTTAGATGCTGTTTAAATATTATAGCTACACCGCCTCCTTTCTTGTTTAGCCGGTCTACTCTTAGTATGCAGTAACCGGAAGGGAGTATTTGCTCACTGGTAATGGGAGGTTTTAGCCAGGTTTCTGTCAGGATGACTATATCTGGGGAGTACAAGTCTATGGTGGCATGGAGTTCATGGACTTTGTTGGATATACTTCTAATATTTAAGGTTAGTAGAAGGAAGTCACTTGGCTTTCTATTGGCTGTAATATGGGAGAAGTTGTAGTTTCTAGTCTGATTATGAGGATTGAGGTTGGAGATGGCAGGGCCAGGGTTGGGGTGGATGTCTCCACTTAGAGCTAGTTTTGATATGCATGAGGTTATTAGTTTTCTCAGTTTTTTATGTGTTTGTTTATAAGGGAAACTTTATGATTGTGCTCTGTGGGTAATAGGTATGGTGGGAGGGTTACTCTGTTAAGTTGTAGGGATGCTTTATGTTTGAGTAATATAGTTGGTAGAATATGTGGGGGGTGCATAGGAATGGTTCTTGAGTTGGTGGGAGGGGAGCTGAGTGAGGGTGAGACATGAATGGTGGTGCGAGTAGTAGTACAGTGGTAGTGGTTGAGTGGGGGAATGATGGAGCTTTGGTGGGATGTAAGATATGCAAGGAGAGTGCATGCAGTGAGCATAGGTAAGGTATGCTTGTACATGTTAGTTGAGGAGGTGTGATAGTAGTGGGAAGATGGAGGAGGTAGTGTTGGGTTAGCGCTGTGGTTGGCTATTGGAAAGATGGGAGTGGTTTGTGAGTGTAATAAAGGTGGGACCACTGGGGGCAGGAGAGAGTAGGGGGCAGCATGAGGAGCGAAGCAGGTAAAGACCCTGTTAGTTGCTCTTATGAGGGGGCTGGAAACAATCAGTTAACAGAGTTAACTGATAAATGAACATATGATAGTGGCAAGGGTGGTTGTAGTTTTAAAAATGGTGCCTGCCACAGGTAATATTTATTAACTTTGGGATTGTCTTAAGGTAATAAACAGGGAAGGGGGAGGGGAGAACAAGGGTGTGAGCAGGCAGTTCTTTATACTGCTGCTAGTGAGCCAAAGCAAAGACAAGTTTGTGTTTAAGAAACAATCACAATTGATCAAGGACTGCTCTGAAACTGTAAGTCATTTCTTAACCATTTCTCAGGTGGAAAAACAGGATAACCTTGTATCAGTAGGCTACTGTGGTCTCAGTTTAAATTAACAAACACACAGTATTGATCAGTTATGGATACTATTTGCTAACAGAAGGTAATAAGAGAGAAAGTGGAAGATGAATATGTGTGTGTGTGTGTGGGGGGGGGTGTGGGGGGCTGCTTACAAGCCAAAGCAGAGTGCTCTCCTGGGGAAAATGAATATTGGCTCAAACAGGTAGACACATACTCAAAGTTAACTTTAGCTGTTTGCAGACAGTTCAGACCCGGACTGCACTTTTCTTATAAGAATGATAAAGGTGGTACCACAGTTGAATACTTAAGAGTGGTGTTAGGTTCAAAGTTAACTTTAGCTGTTTGCGGCCAGTTCAGACCCGGACTGCACTTTTCTTATAAAGAATGATAAAGGTGGTACCGCAGTTGAATACTTAAGAGTGGTGTTAGGTTCAAAGTTAACTTTAGCTGTTTGCAGACAGTTCAGAGCCGGACTGCGCTTTTCTTATAAGAATGATAATATTCTCAAACTGGCTACAGAAGCATAAGCTAATTCTTAAAGCCAAACCCCCCAAACTATCCTATTTGGGATATCTGAAGGGTTATCCAAATGCCAGGCAGTTTGTCTGTTATTCCAAAGAAATAAGATCCAAGTGAAACAGTTCAGCATTTTAGGTATCTTGGAATATGGTTAGACACAAACTTCATCTTCTAATACCATGTCCAAATCACTATATGAAAAGTAAGCAATCCTCCATTTCTTGCCACAGAAGGAAAGCAGCAACTGGAAGAAGCATCCTTCTTACAAAATTAGAATATGCCCTAACACTCATTTCTTCCACCAGAAAAAAAGTACTTAACTGCTCTACAAATTACCTCTAACATCTGCAGGTTTTTAATACTCTCACCTCTGGTCTGTGTTCTCAAAGGTTAAATGGTTATCAGCAAAACACAGAATGACACTACTAATTGCATCCTAGTTTGCAAATGTATCTGTCGAAATTATTTCACTTTCTTTGTTGGAGACTTTCTGAAAGATCTACTTCCTAAATCCTATGATTGGAACTTGTTTGAGATTTGGGATGCATGGCTAGGCTTAAAAAGGCCCTTGTGGTCATAAACACCTATGAACCTACATTCCTAGCCCTAAAACAAACTCCTACAATTTAACTCCATTCCACTAAACACTCCATCTTTGTTATAGCAATGAAAATATAGCAATCCTTCTCAACACATAGAAGAAAAGACATCCCCACTTTTCCAGAATTTTCTTCATAACTAAAGAGCTTCTCAGTTAGAGTCTAAGTGGAAATGCTTCCTGAACACAGCTATAACTTACAATGGGACACTTAATGTGTGTTATCCCATCATATCTTACTCACATGTTTAGTCAAAAGAAAATTCTTCTTTTTCTTCATTCTTCCTCTCTCCTCCTTTTCCTATTATTCCCTCTCCTGCTCTTTAAACTTCTCTCTCCCTTTACCATTGCTCACCTTCCCATCCAACAATATATTCTGTACTTTCTTTCCATAGCCTTTTGCTTCCTCTCCTCACTCCCACCAGGTATTGTCCAAGCATTGCCCTACTGAAGCTTCTTATTATTAAAATTATTTTCTGCATGTTACATTTTATACATTTTTTAAGCAGCTTGTATGAATGTTCATGCGTATCTAATTGAATCACATAGTCTGTTAATCTTTCTCTTCATCGAAACATTCTTTCAAAACATTTTATATATGTCTACACTTTGCAGTATTTTTGTTTATTGTGAAATCCTAAGGTCAACCTGAAAATTGCCCATTTAGATTAAAGCTTTTCCCTGGTCAATAAACAGACAGGCAAATAATAACTAAATAGGCTGCATTTACATACTAACCAGAGTACTTCACTAGCAATCTTTAAAACCAGTTTGCATGACAGAATGGGATGAGCACAAATTTTCCTCTGTGATAAATGGAGAGAATCTACTTATCTGGGGACATTGTCAGCCCCTCACCAGTTCTGTTTTTTTTTTTTTTTTTTTTTTTTTTTTTATGACTGAGTTTTTCAATTGTCTCCTTGACTGTAAGCAAGTGCCTTCATTGCTCGTTTTCTCTGGTTGCTCCCTACACACGTTGAATTTATCAAGACTTTATCTGGTTCCATGGCTCCTGAATGCACATATTCAGTTATTGCACAAAGTTCCATAAAATTTGGCAGCAGAAGACCACATACAAGTGTTGGGAAAGCAGAATTCACTTACCACTGACTTCTTTATGTCTATGCATGAAAGCTATTTCTAGCATGCATTACCCTGTCCTTCTCTTCATTCTTATATTAGCTAAGAACATAATCACATGACACCAGAAGTTGCCCCATCCTTCCTCCACCTTCACTGCTGATAGATAATGGAAAAGATCTACCAATTGTATTTGATAGTTGTGAGAGGGGGAGGTACACAAGCCAAAACATGTTTGTGTTAAGATTCTTATACTGATTTCCATGATCATTTGTCACATCCTGATAAGTCTGACATGCTTCTATAACACACATGATCCGCATCACTGCAAAGAGTCTTAGGGTTTAGGGTTGAGAGCATCTTGAAGGGATCATGGATAAGCTATCGCCTCAGTTCTGCTCTGGAATCCTTTGTTTTCCTTCTTTCCTTCTCTTAGTCTAAATTCCTATTCCTTTCTTCTATTTTTCTTCCAGGATTTAGTCTACAAACTCTCAATTGGTTGTGCTTTATATCTCAAAGGGAATACATATAAATTCAGTTAATGATTTGTTATCATTTCAAGCTAGTTATCATTCAAATGTCCTTGCATTAATACATTCAGATGTCTCATTAGGGTTGCTGCTATCTGTTATTTGATATTACTGATAAGTGTTTTTTTGATAATCAATGCTGGAATGTTTTTTTTTTTTCAAAATCATTTTTATGTCAAATATGGATAGAAGAACTGTAAAAAAGAAGCCAGAAGAGGCCTAACTCAAGCAAAAAGACGAGTTTCAGAAGGTTACCTCCAGCTGTTTTGTTAATCTAACCAAGCATTTGGAGACATATATATGTAAAGTAGTGACACAAAGGTTGTTGTTGTGTCTTTCGGCTTTTCCCAGCTAGGGGTCGCCACAGCGGAACTCTGGCCTGCTAATGATTGGTAAGTGTTTTTTTGATAATCAATGCTGGAATGTTTTTTTTTTTTCAAAATCATTTTTATGTCAAATATGGATAGAAGAACTGTAAAAAAGAAGCCAGAAGAGGCCTAACTCAAGTAAAAAGACGAGTTTCAGAAGGTTACCTCCAGCTGCTTTGTTAATCTAACCAAGCATTTGGAGACCTATATATGTAAAGTAGTGACACAAAGGTTGTTGTTGTGTCTTTCGGCTTTTCCCAGCTAGGGGTCGCCACAGCGGAACTCTGGTCTCCTAATGATTGGTAAGTGTTTTTTTGATAATCAATGCTGGAATGTTTTTTTTTTTTTCAAAATCATTTTTATGTCAAATATGGATAGAAGAACTGTAAAAAAGAAGCCAGAAGAGGCCTAACTCAAGTAAAAAGACGAGTTTCAGAAGGTTACCTCCAGCTGCTTTGTTAATCTAACCAAGCATTTGGAGACCTATATATGTAAAGTAGTGACACAAAGGTTGTTGTTGTGTCTTTCGGCTTTTCCCAGCTAGGGGTCGCCACAGCGGAACTCTGGTCTGCTAATGATTGGTAGCTGATTTTTACGTGCCGAGTTACCAGCCCTGATGCACAACCTTCAACGGTACAACCTTTATAAAGAGGCAAGCTAGAAATGCAGCATTAAAAAAGGTCGATTTAATAAGGTGCACAAATCACATTAATTCATATATTCATTGAGCCCTGGATGAAATATAGCACCTGGATGTACAATCCAGACATGTTCTCTGTCTGACGGATTTTTATCAATGCACATATTTCCAGGGTGCGTTCCAGTATTTTCAATTCCTTAATATAACACCATTATGCTTTAAGGCATGTTTATATAAAGCATTTGGACATACATTTGTATTTAATTTCACTTAAATGTTCTGCAATACGTTTTTTAAAAGGTCTTGATGTTTTTTTCTACATAAAAGGCATTTGTACAATTTGTTACAATAAACATATACAGCAACATAAAGTAACAAAGGTTGTACATTGTAATTCCTAACTAAAACTATATATTGGTAAAGAAATGTGGAATAATAGAAGATATTGAAGCAATTCCTAGATTCAAACTGATATTAAAAAAAGAACAGGAAGCAGAAAAAGAGTGCAAAATATTTCAAAAGAGAAAGACGTAAGACAAAAATAAAATAGTAGTTTAATGAAAGGGAAGGGAGATGACTTGGGTATTGTATGCAAGTGGACTACATGAAATGCTGTCCATATTAGTGGAATAAGGAAAGCTGCACAATGTCTGATGTACAGAAGCTCAGGCCACCTAATTATTCTATGGTGTATCCAGGTGACCAGGCTGCACAGTGTCTGATGTACAGAAGCTCAGGGCACCTAATTATTCTATGGTGTATCCAGGTGACCAGGCTGCACAGTGTCTGATGTACAGAAGCTCAGGCCACCTAATTATTCTATGGTGTATCCAGGTGACCAGGATTACTTCTTTAATCATGATCATCAAACAATGGTCTTAACAGACTTCCTGGTATGGCTCTTCAATGATTTCCAGCACTCAGGAGGAAATCTGGAGAATGAATAAATGTCTACTGCAAGAGTATAAGGTGGAGCAATATGAAGGTCACCATCTGCATTCCTCAGAGTGTACATTGGACTTGTATAGTGTAGGAACTATGCAAGTGGTGGGCAGTAGTAATTATTTAGTAGTTAACAGCTTAATACATTCAGGAGGAAAGAAGCTCTCCTTTCAATACGCAGCCACTTGCATTTGTTAATAGTAAGTCAGCAATCTCGTTGTAAAAAGATATTTAAATCTTAATAGTTTGTTCTGCCCTTTAAGCGTATGAGTGTTTTGACAGGAATGCAAATCAATTACTTACAGGTAGTATTTTACCTGAGCAATACTATATTTACTGCACTAGTTTGTCTGGCCTACTTTTTTTAAAAGGTGCAACATTTTATAAGCTACTTTAAGCCATATGAAAACATTTTGAGACAGGATTTCAACATGTGGTACAAAAGGCAGTGACTGATCAAGCATTAAGCCAACATATTTTTGTTAAGTTACAATGGTAGTGGTTGCAGGTCAAGATCCATGATCTGTATTGGCATAACTGATGTTAGCTTTAGCTTTACATTAGTCTCAGATAACATTATTGTATATGTTTTAATATTTAATGTTAGTTTATCCAGATCCTGTTCAAAACACATTTAAAGCCATTTTGTAAACAATTTCATTTTGTGATGGTGATGATGATGATGATGAAGATGATGATGAAGATGATGCTCTGGTGATTACATTGTCAGCAGTATAAAAATGATGCCCAAGTTTTGCAGCTCACAAGGGAAGTCATTATTAAATAAACAAAAACACAGGTGACCTAGGTATTATCTTAGCTCATAGCATCAAAAATTTACAGCTGTTACATTAAAATTTCTGTCATATAAGGTCAACACAATTAGTTCATCAAAAAAGCTGGAGGTTGAAAAATCATTAGCAAAAACATGAAAGGATAGCAGAAGCAACTTCTACACAGGTATTAGGGATAAAGAAAGCAGTTACTCACACACACACACACACACACACACACACACACACACACACACACACACACACACACACAGTATCTTGAAGAGCAAGAGATATATTTACATAGTACTTTGCTCAATGTTCTTTTCACTTTTCCATCCATGTGGCGTTAATAGGTTTATTGGTATTTAATAGGTCTGATGTTCAGCAAAGCCATGAGGAGCCTAACCCAATTTCCCAGAGCACTGACTGATTAAATGACTTGCTCAAGGTCAGGCATTAGGTAAATGATGGCCGAGAGAATCAAACCCTGGACAAAGGAAGCAGACTATTAAGAGTTTGTAGCTTTGATTCTCTTTACTGCCAGACCATCCAAATCCAGAATAATTCAGATAAAGATTATCAAACAATATCAATTTAATTGCTCGGTCTGATGGGTTAAGCAGTAATCATTAGGACCAAATGGGGAACAAAGTCAAGTTGCCCCATTAATCTGTGAAATCTCAGAATCAGATACTAAATTGTACTTACCTTCACATCTCTCTTGGGGAACAGTGAAGTTAACTGCTCCTGATAGACTCTTAAATCTAGGTTTGCAAATGCAGCTATAACTTCCATTAGTGTTGTGACATTCTGCATTGCTTGGGCACGTATTATTGCCACTCATTCATCTACATTTGAAATGATAGTGAAAATATAAACACACAAGATAATCTGTAGAATGCAATGCTTATTCATAGTTCAAAGACTTTCTTTCCAAGATATTTCATGGCATTTGCAGGTCTTGTAGTAATAAAGTGACACAGGAAGAAAAACAGTAAAAAACAGGCATATTGCTGTATGGGGTTTGGCTCCAGGTTCATGTTCTATCCACAATATCCATAAATATTGTGCATGATCATGTACGTCTTATGTATGTGGTGAGCCATGTTCACAATCAGAATTGTAGCATAATACATAAACATATATCACTCTACTATTACACAACAGATACAGGGGCCTTAACCTCAGTTGTTGCAGTATGGGACTGCACACCAAATTATGAACAGATTCATTAACCCCGGCACTAAGTCTGCACCAAGTATACTCGTTCTGTGTTCATGAACATTGCTTCTGCTTTCTAGTCAAATAGAAAGATTCAGAGTACACGTAGTCCATACTTTGTGGTAATCTTTATGAATCCCCCTTGATAAGGCTGAAAGAGACTCAATAGGAAAACTAAAATTAGAATGAAAAAGATAAGAGTTATGCTTGTATTGCCTGTTCTCTCAGAAAGGTGTACACTTAGTGTAGGCATTCATGAATCTGGGCATTTCTCTCATCATTCAAGCTGCATTATCTGTCTCTTATGTAACAGCTCATTTGGTTAAAAAAGTCAAACCTTTGGTGCACTCTTCAGGAAGATGTAACTTGTAATTGCTATTTAACTATTTTTTTCTTTATATCTGTTATATGTTAAGATATAAATGTTTTGGAACTATTTGTAGTTCCAAACATATTCTATTAAGACAGAAATGCTAGCATGAATACACCTTCCATTGTGGCTACAGTGAAGTGTCACCATGTTTAGATGAGATCTCTCAACTGTCTTTTTTTGGAGGAACCTTTGTATTTTCAAGCCTGATTTACCCCTTGACAGGATGTCCCTGTTTTTGGAATCATGTACCTCGTTCCAGGCTTGATTTACTGCCTCACAGAAATTCCTGAATCTCCTTTATCAGATGTGATTTTTGTAGCTGTTTAATACAATGAAAAACACAATACATGACAAAGATACTAGTGGTAACAATAATTTAAGAAAAGAGGACACACAACTTAAATCTTCCTTTTTTCTGAACCGAAAATAAAATGGCATTGTGAGGTAGAATTTCAGAATACAGTTAATTAAAGTATACAGATTTTATATTGTATCTTTGATAATCTGCATATCTTTTATTTTAGTATTCTCTGATTTTTAAACATGTATCCCATATTCCTAATGAAAGCATGAAGGATTGTATGCTACTTTTAATCAGATTTGATGCTTTTTAGATATCAGGATGTTTAGCTGGATGGCCCGACATTTTAAGGGCCTTTGTTCCTATTTTCAGTGTCTGCAAGTTGATAGCTAGATGTTTACTATGTAATATATCTGTGTATACATCTGGTTTTCACAGCGCACATAGCACTATATTAAATGATAATGCTACACCTGCTATACATCCAAAGGGTCTTGAGAGTGACAAAGGTAGCAGGAGCTATTGCAGACCATGTTATCACTTACAACGGACAGGGAATGTATTGATAAGTTGTGTGGTTTTGCATGTCTAAGCAAAATAAACAATAATATGGATAATATATCAGTCACATGATGATCTCATCACCAAGTGTGTAATGTATTGGTTCCATGGCTAGTATTATCTGCCTTTGAAACGTTTGTCAGGATACCTGCTCCACTGTATATACTTCAATATCTAGATGAAACCATGGCATCAGGTTTCAGAAATCGTCTGCTATAGCAGTGTGCAACTCAAAAGTTTTTTCCACTTTTTGCCACAACATATCTCTTTTGCATATGATGCAAATTATAAAATCTAACAGTCTGTGACTTCTCAATGGTTTAAGATCTCTAATGTAACTGTGTGAGAATTATTTATGTCATTTGTCCCACAGTGTTGCTTTACACCACATGGCACCAATGACATTGATAAGTGCTTTACTACTTCATGGCAGATACTTAATGTACTCCAAGGAGTCATATGTTTCTGAAATAAGGATGATGGTTGACACCCTAATTTGCATATTTGTCTTGAACCTGAACACATCCAGGTATCCACTGAAGTAAGCACATATGGAGTTATGGAAAGAAGTTTTCAAATATCAAATTTATCTCTTTTGCAGTTTTATGGTGTACCAGTCTGACTAAATTATATGCATTCTTTATAAAGTTCTGCCACTGTTCCTACAATATGTCGTAGTGGTTAATACATCAGACTGAAGCATTAATGTTAAGATGCATGAAAGCTACAGACTGTGATGCTCCTTTGAAACTTTAATTCCTAGTGCAAATACCCATTCCAGTTACATGGCTCACATAATCAAATTACTTCTAACTCCTTAGAGGTAAACTGCATCCACTCTTCTGTAAGACAAACATAACATTTTAAAGCTGTACAATACATGTTCATCAAAGTTCCAACACTGATTTTAGCAAAACTAACATTAATTTGAACTAATGAGCCATGAGACCACAACATTATAGCAACAACCAAAATATAACTTCTCCTGCAGATGTCAGCATTACCTACATGCTCAAAGTCTGAGAGAATTCTGTTTTTGCCATAAGAACTGTAGTAGGCACTGTCCTGAGCTCACACCACTCCAACTAGCAGCGACTGGAATAGAGATGCTGCATCTGCAGATTTTGCAAAAGCTGTAGACTTCTTCAGTGACATGTCTAACATAGTGTATCACAGTTCATGTTTGCACTTACCTAAGTGAATGTCAGTAAACCAATATTGATTTGGAATCTTCATTTGTTGCCTTGAATTCCTCTTGACAAGATGTCTATCATCTTTCTGCAATACATATGATCCTGAGCTTTGCTTTAATCTGTGACTTGTATTCAAAGGCCTGCAGAAATGCAGTCATTCTGCGGCCTAGTATCTTTACAGAAGAAAAATGTTTGTGTTTCTACCATATTATTGCCTCTTTTTCAAATGCCTTTTTTTAATAAGTTATTATTCCTGTGTTCTACTCTCAGGATCTGGTAAAGAAGAAGATACTGTGGGCTGTTATCTAATCCTTCTCCTAATCAGACATATAAAGAAGACAGGGCTGCAGACTGTAGAAGAATGTTTCAGTTTTCTAGCAATGCTAATGAATTAGCATTTGGTCTGAAGACTCAATGGTTTACAATTTAATAACATGTCCAGCTTTCCCATTTCTCTTGATATACTTTTACCCAGACACCAACTGGCCATAAAGCATTCCCCCATTAAACATGAGCCCATTCATTGCCATACATGGGAAGAACCATTAAGGTTAAAGTAATCTGAAGGGGATGTCATTCAGGCAGCCATGATGGTTCTTCTTGTCCTCAACAGCATTCTGACAATCAGGGTATTTTTTTTTATATATGGGCTAACCTAGAAGGGATCAGTGTATACTAATATGGAATACACTAGATACAATTAACTACATTTGAAATTCTCTATAGAAATTTGTTTGTGTCTGTAACGTGTTAGGGTATAGCATTGTGGTAGTTATTTCATTAGTGTCACCTGACCAGTTTCCAGTTACAACTGTTAATTTCAATGCAAATTTGGGCAGCAGGAAGGAACTGAATAAGTAGGAATAACTGAAATGGGATGCAGCTATATTATGGCAGGCATATGGCTGCTTAACCCTGATCCAACAACAGCTGGAGAAAGTCACTTTCATCTTCAATTTGCTGAATACCCACTGAGTATGTTTACATTATTCATTTTATGCACCACAGATATCTGATTTTGAGCAAATCCTACTATTAATGATAGCTGTCACAACAACATATTTGAAATAGTTTTCTTAGGCTCACACGAGCCCTACCACATGAGATACATAATTGTTTAACTGTGCTCAAATATCAAGGGGATCAGACAGAGTCATCCACAGAGTTCTCCTTTGCCAACTAAATACATCTTCTTTATAGTTTGTATACTTCAGTTGCCTGTTTACATGGATGAGTAAATACATAAATAATGTCAAGATTAATGTATTTTAGCTTGCTGCTGACAGAAACATGCACTGCAGCCAATTGCCATCCAGCCCCATAGAAACAGACATCCAAAAACAAATATACCCATCATGTACATCAACTTTAAAAAAAACATACACCTTTGATGTCTGATTTTGGTCAAATGAATGAATATATAAATAATAGCCACAATAATATTTTTAAGCTTCTTTCTGTCAAATGCAGAAAGTGAACCTGTAAGAACACCCCACATACAGAGGCAGATACCATCTCTATCTGTCTCTCTCTCTCTCACACACACACACACACACACACACACACACACACACACACACACACACACACACACACACACACATGTTTACCTACCAAGTTGAGACACTTTTTTAATATGTACATGTCAGGTATCTGATTGTGATCATATTAATATGTTTCAGCTTGTTACTATCACATACAATGTAACTTATTAAACATACACACAGTCTTATACACACACACACACACACACACACACACATACACACACACACACACACACACACACACACACACACACACACACACACACATAAAAACACAGTCATACACACACACACACACACACACACGCACACGCACACACGCACACACAAACACAAACACGTGTAGATACACACACACACACACACACACACACACACACACACACACACACACACACACACACACACACACACACACACACACAAAGATTTGCCTACCAGTTACAGTCATAGTTGACTGTGTACACTTGAGATTCCTGATTATGATCAAATGAGTAGCATCAATGACATATTTCCAGTCTTTGCTTTTATACACATAGTCTGCAACCCATTGCAACCCTCTTGCATACATACATGCACACCCCGACACACAGATTTTTTCCAACAAGTACTACTGACTGTATAAACTTATATCTGTCTGTAATCCAATGAGTAAATACATAAATAGCCATAGTGACATATTTCTACTTGCTCCTGTCAGATACATGGAGCACAATGCATTACAAATGACCACACATATATGACTACTTATTATACCTACTTTATTGGCTGGATACACCTCAAATTTGTGCCTGTGATTCATCCATTCATTCATTCATTCCTAAGATTGGAACCAGTTGTTTGGGATTTGGGAACTTATGCATACAGTGCCCTAACTTTTGATCAACATTTGTCCATTGTCTTAAGAAAGTCCTTCTGTCTTGCACAACCCATAACTCTCACGGTTTCCTCGTTGAAAGAGTCTGTCATGCATTCTGTATTACAAATTTTTTAACCTGATATCGATGATAAATAGTACTGAATCATATCAATTCATGAAAAGAAGCTTTATATAAGTATAAAGTAACATATTTTAACCATCCTGTGACCTTCCCAGTATAAGTTGTTAATAAGCTGTTAACAGGTGCCCTACATTTTTCCCATTTGTTCCACATTATGAGAGGCAGTGTTTTTCATTTTGGAGATGGAAGTTTGAAAGCTATAGCATAGCCATCAAAGGGATTGTGTCTAGTTCTGGTGATGTCATTGCCCCTTTACACAGTGTTTAATATAAGAAGGGATTGTGTCTAGTTCTAGATATGCCATCCCCCCCCCCTTTATTCAGCCTTTACTATATCAGCCATTGAGTATAATGCCCCCTTAGGCTTTAATCTGTCAAGAGGCATGCAACAACTGGAACACCCACATAGATACCTTACTAGAAGGATACAAGGCCTAAAAATGCCCTTCATGGAGTGATTAAAGCCCTCTCACTAGGCTTGGTATCCTACAGTCTGCTAAGAGATAACCTGTGTCTGGTTTACAAGGCATCATGTGTCCCATAATGATGGCTTTACTGCATATTGGCAAGTCAAATGGCATCAGAAACACTCAATCCAATGATATAAGCCTCTTCTGCAACATCATCAGATTGGTTTGCAGGGACAGATTTATCTCACAGTTGATACCACTGTCCACTGTCCACTGTCCTAGACATACTATCCATCCATGTTAAACAAAGCTCATCCTGGTCCATACTCATGTGTAAGCTGGGTCTGTGGATGGGAAAGAGAAAATTTACCCCAGGACTGCCCTTGTACTACTACTAATGGACAAATGCAACTCCTAAATCTCATGCATGTGTCCACTCAAATTATCTATGGTCTGATCCCAGTTATTGTCACTAGGGATACGATATAATTATTAACCAGCCAAAATAACACCAAATGGGATAAGTTAATTCAAGCACCAAAAGAAAAATTGGCTAGGCTTAAAATGACCTATGAACTTACGAATAAATAAATAAATATATACATAAACAATCACCTTAACACATGCAGTGCAACTCTAGCAAGCCAAACACAGGTGCAAATACACACACACACACACACACACACACACACACACACACACACACACACACACACACACACACACACACACACACACACACACACACACACACACACACACACACACACACACACACACACACACACACACACACACACACACACACACACACACACACACACAATTTTGACTTACATTACTTAACTATTAAAAGATACTTGCCATCCTACAGAATGGAGATGGCCATCAACAGCAGGCAGAGGAGCAGGATCAGTGTCACACAGCACAATACTTTATTATTTTTTTTAAAAATTGTTAATGAAAAAAAACATGCCTTCCTTGGTCTGAATTAGTCCATCTATGAGTACAGATTACTTTCACTTTAATCTCAAGCTGCCTCAGGTCAAAGGCACATTGGGATCGTCTGTTGTAAGTATGTACTGGGAAGATCTGTAGAGAAATAAGGAATAATTTTTCCTCATGGAACAGGCAAAAGTATTATTTGTGGGTTTACTATTTCTTGAAGATTATTTTTTTTTTGATTTACTAATTTTTCAAACCTTTGTGATTTTTTTGTGTAACTTTGGAGAGAAATGCAAGATCTTCAGTGTCTGCTTCTAACTGCCGTTTTTTTCTGTGGGTAATATAGAATTAAAACAGACAAGCTGCTTGTTTTATTCAGACAGCTTGAATGTTTTCAAATATTTTATATCCTTTTCCTGACAAACACGTATATTTATTTTAATATTTTCTTTTGGGTCGTCTTCTTTTTGTGTGGGCCTGTGAATAATTAATATATTGTACTTTGTTGTTATACTTCTTTTTCAATTCATGCCATGGCTGTGGGCATTATGTTCCATCTATGACAATATATCCTTAATTAGGTTTACTTCAAATTTGCCATTAATTAAGTGACTCTAAACCTGCATATATGCAAGGACGACCACATATAGCATGTTTGCATTAAACATATATGCCTGTAATATGTTTTAGTCATTGTGGGTTTTGGTTATAGCTAGCATGTTTAATCCTGGTAACAAAGCAATTCCTCATTAACAACATACTTATGTAGTGTCACTGAAACCACTTCAAAAACAGGTAAATAAGGACTTAGTAAATTTTCTATTATTGGCACATAGAGTTCAGCTTCTACTACCCTTGTGTGTAAAAGTGGGTACATTCAGCTTATATATGATGTAAACTGACATGTAAAAATAACAGCCAGTTCTGATAACACAGACTGCAGAAGGATTATAGTACAGGGTTGAGGCTGGTTAAATGGTAATGCAGGTGACACGTTGTACCTTAATTTGCTAAAACACACTGTGTGTGATTTATTTATTAAGGCCGTAAACAGCTGTTAAATCAATATATATTCAATGTTTTCAATTATTGTCTGGACTGTACTATTGCAGATGAAATACTTGCAAACATGAGGCTACAGAAGAAAATCTTCAACCATATAAAGCAGAAAGTTGATTATTACACTTATGTTTACTTCGCTTTCATCCGCATATCCATTAGGCTTATAACTCAGGCAAAATAAATGAAAATGGACTAGTTCAAACTGAAAGGTCACACTTCTGCTTAATTTATTGTGTTCATTGCAACTTTGTTGAGAGACTAATTAGGTGCCATAGTTAGATTCTTAATAGCAGAATGATATTAGTTACAACCATGACTAATTACCTTCAGTTCTTTAGTCTGTTATAACACTCAAACAAATATTAGATTATACTTACCTTCACACCTGTCACGTGGACTTGTGAAATTCACTGCTCCTGAGAGAGTCTTAAATCCAGATTTGCATAAGCAATAGTAACTTCCAATGGTGTTGTGACATAATGCATTGCTTGGACATGTACTCTTGTCACTGCATTCATCAATATCTGAAATGACAATGAAATATAAAGTTAAGAGGTATTCTTTAGAATGCAATGTTTACTCATTTTTTAAAAATGCTTTTTTGTATGATATTTTATGGTGTTTATAGGTCTGGGTATGAAAATGTGGCAAAGAAGAACAGATAAATTCCTACAGAGTCCTCCACATATTTTACATCCTGACTTATGTTCTGTCCACCTTGTCCATAAATAATGTGCATTATCATATACAAAGGAATGTATGTGGTAGAACATGTACACTATCAGAATTGTACATGATTCCATCCATCCATTCCACTTCCATCCATCCAATCACAACTCCTTTTTCACATTTTTTGCACATGAGGTTAGAGTGATACTTCAACAGTCACAATCATCTTGAGCCAAAGTTCATATTGCTGGGGGCCTAGCCCCGCCACAGTTGTAATTCCATACCACACACACACACACACACACACACACACACACACACACACGCACGCACACGCGCACATGCACACACGCACACATATTGCCACTTTAGAGTGCCCAATCCATCTACTACATGTCTTTGTAATGTGGTAGGAAAATGAAGCATCCAGAGGATACCCATACAAACACAGTGGTAACATTCAGACTCCACATAAAAGGCACCCCAGCTCAGAAATGTGCAAGAAAATCTCTTGCTGTGAGGTGACAATGCTACCCACTGCACCACTATACCACCCCATAATTCATAACCCCACATCACCCCAATGTTACAGAGCACACTCTGGGAACATAACATCAGTTATAGCAGTCTCAGAGTGCACGATACATTTGTAACTTCACTCAAGCTCCTCTATCACAGCAGTGTGAGACTCAGAAAATGTTTTGAAATTTCTCCCCAAAACAGTAAAGCTGAACTCTTGCATATAATGCAAATAAGAAAATGTGCCTGTGTGTGGGTTCTCAATAGTGCATACTCTCTAATGTTTCTTTCTCCAGGACGCAAGCTGTTAAATAAGTCCAATCTCCTCAGAGCTCTTTAGACGATGCAGTTCAGGATTGCTATTTAAGTAGATTTCATTTATATCTGTCATGTTAATTATACACATTTTATAACTATTTGTGATTCACAATTATATAATATGAAGGACAAATACACCAGAATAAATTATCAATCTATTATGAATTACAGTGAAGTATTACCATGTTTAGTTCACAAAGCATCTGTCTCTACATCTATTGTGCACAGTGCACACAGGACTATATTAAGTGATAATGCTATACCTGCTACAAACCCCAATGGTCCTGAGAGTAGGAAGGCAAGAGATGTTACTGGATACCACAATATCTCTTGCAGTTAAGAGGGAATGTAATGATAAGGAGTGTCCTGTATATGTTCATTTAAGGTAGGCAGTGACAGAGATTATTTAACAGATGCATGACACCACCATCTCCAGTATGTTATGCATTTAACTTTTACAGGGATATGCACAGTGTCTAATGACTGAGTTGGTTGCATAACTAACAAACAAACTGTTTAATGGTTAGCACTTTCATCTGCCACTAATAAGTAAACTTCCTCAGACAAGGAAAATAGGAAATTACATATTTTAAATAGTAAAAAAATGCATTACATCACTTCCCATCTCTGTTAAAAGGACAAAATACTTTTAAATATATGTATAAAAGAAGTATATGTATATATATATATATATATATATATATATATATATATATATATATATATATAAAGTTTAAATATTTATATGCATATATAGCTATGTAAACCTATAAATAAAAATCATCTTTCTAAAGATTTAAGTTTTAAAAGACATTTCACATTACAGTTGTCATTTAATCCTGGGTAGCTGAAAGCATTCAAAACCAGCTGCCAGTTGAGTTCCTTTTCTTCCAACAGCAATGACCAAGGGCCACCCCGAATGTCTGTGAGAAGATCTTCTATAACCACAAATGAAAAAGTGTGCCCTGAGTTGCTACTGACATGTCTGGCTAAGGAGTTAGTAGGATTTTGTTTCTCTATATTGTATATGTGCTCATAAATAAATGCATTGTTTTAGCTGTCTCTTCATCTTAACAACAAAAAACATTCGCATTTATCACACAAAGCTAAGTATACCAGTCCTTTGTTTTTACAGTTGAACCTACTTGTTATGTTCAAATGATGTTTGTTAGCAGTTATTCTTTTACCAACTTTAATGTACTTGCAAAAATGGCATCTGCCACATTTATACATCCTGGGACTGTTAACATGTTTTTTATTAGGTCTTTCAAGTAAGGCTTTCAAGTTACAGCCTCTTTTAAAAGTTACCTGTGGTCTCTCACCCAACTTTAGACAAATAGAAGTAACAGCCAGAATCAAGTCCCAATTTTTCATAATAATCCCTTTCAAAGTGAGTGCATTGACAGAAAAAGGGGTAATACAAGTTGTATTAAAGTCAACAGATACATTTACAGAAATTTACTAGAAAAGCTCACCAGACTCTGCTACACTTTGCTGTGAAGGAAAGGTTAGTTTGCTTTTTATTTGTTGTATTTTGTATTGCTTTATTGCCTTTTTATATTCTGAATACTGTTATTTGTTTTCTTTACCTTGTGTTTTACTTGTATTCTGCTTTTAACTGCATATTAAAACTTCAAAAGAGACCACAGCTCTGTCTCTTGTGAGTCAGGCAGAAATTAGAACTGATCAATTAAGGACTCATACATAAGATAGAAGAGGTCACTTAAGGTTAATCATTTGTGAACTGAGGGGGTTGAGCTAGGAACTTAAGCTTCTATTTAAGGGGTAAAATAAAACATTTCAGAACTTTACTAGAAAAGCTCACCAGACTCTACCACACTTTGCTGCAAAGGAAAGGTTAGTTTGCTTTTTATTTGTTGTATTTTGTATTACTTTATTTCCTTTTTATATTTTGAATTCTAGGATTGGTTTTCTTTACCTTGTGTTTTACTTGTATTCTGCTTTTAACTGCATATTAAAACTTCAAAAGAGACCAGAGCTCTGTCTCTTGAGATTCAGGCAGAATACCGCTGTCTTTCTAGTTGCCTGCCTCTTATGTTAATTTGACCATATATCTCATTTCCTCTCTGCTTTCACTGGCCTGTGTAAATCAGCACAAAATTATCATTTTGTGAAATCACTCCCCTTCAACTATTTAAATTTATTGGCCATCATACTGTATTCCATAGTACCAGAATAGAAAAGTGACCACCCCCTTTCAATCTATCTTGCTGTTTTAAAAATAGTGACTCTCCACTAAAACTTAACTTTTTAGACAGGTAAAACTTAAGTTACCTACTTTCACATCTAATTTATCTAGTGCACACTGCAGTGTTTAGGATAAACCATTTTTTTCATCTTACCTTTAAGCATCCCTGTGACTAGCACTTGCTCTAATACCTGCAAGAAAACACTAGGAAGCCTTAAACTGATTTAAGCAATCAACTCTCCTTGTTAAAAATGAGAAATTAATTGTAGGCACTAAACAGCCTATAATTACAAAGTGCCTTGCTAAGGCAAGGGAAAATAGCTCCTGTACTTTACAAAAAAAGCACCAAACCAGGCATGTCCAAGGGTCAGCTTCCGGTGAATCTGGGCATACTGGGGCAATCCAGCAATTGCCTCATGTACACAGACAACCCTCTCCTCCTACAACCTAACACTACAACCTGTGAGAGATGCACTTACATAGCCAAACTGGAAGCAAAGCTCTCTCCACCCAGGATTGTGCTAGACAGTCAAGAGGAGAAGGTTAACACCTGCACTACATCTCAAGCAATTCATAGCCCTTCTAAACCCACACCACCAACACCCACACATAGCAACATTAAATCCACATATGTGGAGGCCCTTAACTGTAACCTGCCCAAGCAAAAAGGACCTCCGAAGCTGAAATGCAAACAAACACCAATCACAACCAAAGTGTCACATAGCTCACAACACCAGTGTGCCACCCAGCAACAGCCCCTAAGGCCAGACAACGTACCTAACACTTTAATCATAGGTGACTCTATAGTCAGGCACACTGATGTCCCACTCATCAAGCTGAACAAGGAGAAAATAACAGTCAGCTGCCTGTCTGGTGCCAGGATCTGCCACGTAACGCATGCACTCAAGTCACTCCACAACAAGTACAAATATGACGCTGTCATTGTCCATGTTGGAGTAAATGACTTGAGATCCACCTCCCTGGACTACATGAAAAGAGACATGGAAGAGCTCTTGGATCATGTGGCCCAGGCAGGTATGACCCTAGCCCTGAGTAGCATCCTGTCTTTGCCCAGAATGATACCACAATATAAGGACAAAATGATTGACTTCAACAATTGGCTAAGCTTCTGGTGTCATTCAAAGTAGATCCACTATCTGTCTGCCTGGGACAACATGATTGACAGACCACAATGCTTTGACAAAGATGGTCTGCACCTGTCACCCCTGGGATTCAGGTTACTGGCTAAAGCTCTTGCCAACCTTCTAGTGCCTTTTTTAGGCAAAGTTCAAAGGACAAAACCAACACCATAACAGGTACAAGCATGCCAATTCTGAAGGCAATGCTACTCAATGCTAGAAGTCTAAACCTCATAATGCACTCTCTCGAGGTACTCCTAAAAATGGAGAACATCGATATCTGTGCAGTAACTGAGACCTGGTTCAAGGCTCCAGAGAGCACTCCTGCAATACCAAGCTACAACTCTTACCACACTTTTCGGCCACCAAACCAGGACCAAAACACTAAAGGTGGAGGAGTGTCCATATTCACCAAGGATATTCACACCAGCAGGCTAGTTGCCGAACACAATGCGTCTGAAATTCTCTAGGTGCAATTAATACTAGATAAGACTGCAATCCAAATTGTAGCTTGCTACAGATCCCCACCATGCTCTAAGATTCTCACTATAACTTTCTAAACATATTGGAAAATATTAAGATACAACTAAACACCCTAATACTGGGTGATTTCAACTACCCTGCCATTAACTGGGAAAACTACTCGTGTACCATCACCTTTGCCCAACGGTTCTTGGAATTCATAAATTCCAACACCCTGGATCAATTAATCCATAGTCCCACCAGGGTCTCCAATATCCTAGACCTGGCCATTACCAACATGGGAAATCGATGTTCCACAACTATGGTCACCCCCTCGTTGGTCAGGTCTGCCCATAAGCTAATCACCATTAACATCCACATCCCACCCCTACCCCCCAGTAAGGAAACCTCCATAAAAAACTTCTCCAAAGCCAACTTCATGCTACTCAAGTCAGAAGTGACAAACTTCATGACACCTATGCAGATGGGAACTGAAAGTTCAACTGCTGAATCCTACACTAAGGCACTGTGCAAGCACATTCACTCATGTATGAACCGTGCCATCCCAAATAGAATCAAGATGCTCTCCTCCAAAAAAGGAAGCCAATCTAGTGGTCCACTGCCACAAACAAATTTTACAACAAAAGAAAGAAACTGTTGCAGAAATGAGGAAAATCGCAGGATGCAAAAAAAAACCCTTACCAGAATCAGTAAGAAGCTGAGATCCCTCATAAATTCCTCCAAAGCTAGTTATGAAAATAAAATTGCCAAAGATTCCAAAGACAACCATAAGGCATTGTATAACTATGTCAAGAATCTAAATGGCAATGCTCAGATCTGCTCTGAGCTACAACAGAATGGCATTAAATATATAGATCCCAAGGATATTGCCAATATCCTGGTAGATCATTTCAGTGCCAACTTCACCCCCCTCTTACCCCCTAAATGGTCTATCTGAATACGAGAAGATTGCCAAATTCTGGTAATAACAGCCACACAGGTAAAAAATGCACTCTTTAAAGCTAAGAGTACAGCATCCATGGGACCAGATGACATTCCGGGCTGTGTATTACATGAACTACAAAATGAACTGGCACCTCACCTAAGTGTCATGTTTAATCATAGCTTCACCTCAGGCTTCATGCCCACTGAGTGGCGCACAGCTACAGTTATCCCACTCCACAAGGGGATCCACCTTTGATCCCGGGAACTACCTCCCCTTCAGTCTGACAAGCCTGATCTGCAAGGCCATGGAATGTATTATCATGGAGCTTATAAACAAAGACATTGGCAACCTTCAAACACTGGACCCCACCCAGTTTGGGCTTGTGAAGGGGCAATCTTGTCTCCTGAACCTGCCTGACTTCTTCAAATCAGTCTCCAGAGCCATGGACAAGGGTAAGGCATTCCACACAGCCTATCTGGACCTCGCCAAGGCCTTTGACACCATTCCCCACTCTGGAATCATTGACAGACTTACTAAGCTGGGGATTAATCCCTACATCTCTCGATGGGTTGCCAACTGGCTTACTGACAGAACCCACACTGTAAAAGTAGCCGACTCCAAATTCATCTCCAGACAAGTGGCAGGTGGAGCACCTCAGGGTTCAGTCCTGGGACCTCTCTTGTTTGGCATCTACTTCTCTGAACTACAGGCCAACACTAAGGGACTCTTGCTAACAAAGTTTGCAGATGACTGCAAACTGGGAGCCATTATTTAATCCCCAAATTATGTGGATACTCTATAAAAAGGCCTTACAGAAACAGATGCTTGGTGCCAGAGCCATGGGCTCAAGCTCAATGCCAAGAAATGTATAGTTATTCCCTTTGGGAAAAAGCATGTTCCCATGAATTACCACATAGGTGGCAATACACTAAACAATGAAAGTGTGACAAGAGACTTGGGGACACAGGTGGACAGTGGTCTCTCCTTTGGCAACCACATCGCCACAACAGTCAGGAAATCCTTCTATGTGGCACACCTCATCACTAGGGGCTTTTCATCCAGAAAAAAGGAGATCATTGTCCCACTGTACTCATCCCTCATTAGACCCATTCTAGAATACAACGCCCTATTTGATATGTACCTCTCAAGATATCTGCAACAACTGGAATGGCTGCAGAAATACCTCAGTAAAAGAATCACAGGCCTAAAGCAGATGCCCTATGCTGACTGCTTTAAAAAACTCCAGCTATACTCTGTCACATATTGTCTACTCAGAGGCAATCTCTGCTTAACATACAAGGCCATGTCAAACCCAGAGCTGTTGGACATGCTACACTTAAAGAAATCCCAATCACTCAGAGCCACACACTCCAGTGATCTAAACCTTGTCATCACAATAAACAAAACATGCTGGAGGGATAGGTCCCTGACCCAGAGACTACCCAGACTCTGGAATAGACTGCCCATACATGTCAAGCCGAGCACCTCTTTGGCCCTCTTCAAAAGGAACCTTGACAATTGGATGGGAGAAAGGAAATTCATCCCGGGGATCACATTAGTCACCCTGCTAGACAGGGGTCCAGGGAAGTAAATAGTGTGGGAAGAAATAGCCAGGGAATTGTTATGGCTAGGCTTGTATAGGCCCTAGGGCCAATAGTCTAGTACCAACCTATGAACCTACAGTGACTTCTTCAGCTGTTGAGAGAAAATTATTAGTTGCACCTTCTGACTTCAAACTACTACCCAAGATTGGTTTAATGACTCCTTCCCTTCTTTTATGTGCAACTTCTATCATTAAATTATCTACTAGAGAGACAGGGTAAGATCTTTTCAAGGCAGCTGAACATGACCACTGTCATACAACATCATATATTACTATTAATTATTTAAATTAATTAATTTAATAATTAATTTAATTAATTATTTAAAAATTATTTAATGAAAAAATATGTCTCACTTGGCCTGAATTAGCCCCCATACCAACTCAACTTTCTTTCACTTCAATCTCAAGTTGCCTCAGGAACAGGCCCCTGATATAGCCAGAGCCAAAGGGAAATGGGAGCCTGATACTTTACTTACGAGTGCAAACAGCCTCCATTGAAGCACCATTTTGCACTCAGGAATGGCAAAAGCAGCTTTAATAAGGCATCATTTCCTTGTCCCCACTTAGAGCTAATGTTTAATGCCAGGCATGTTGCAAATTCAACATTACTTACAGGAATTTTTAATGCATATACAAACTGGATGGATCAGGAACATGCAAAGACAAGTATGCAACAGTCATCTCATAGTGTCTACAGAGATAGGTAAATGTTAAAATGATAAGCACAAAGCTATAGTTTTGGTAAAAGTATAATCTAGTCTTTTGCAAACAATATTGGATGTAAGCTATGATGTCGGGGGGGTGGGGGGACATCAGCAGCTGGCAGTGATGTCTTAAAGCTAATATCGAGAAGCCTTTTTAGGCAGAGTTTACCTGATTGACATTCCATTATTGAAGTTCCAGCCCAAAACTGTTGGATATCAGGAGCCTAAACTCCAAATCTCTGAACTTGATTCCTTTTGTAACCTTGAAAACCTCAACATTTGTGAAATTAAAGAAAAATAGTTCCAGTGTAGTTATAGGGCTCACCCTAGGCAAGGATACAATGCCTGCTGTATTCATATCCAATAGCAAATGCAAAAGAATATTCATATTTATTTATTTGTAACCCCTTTGTCTTTCATCAGATTCTGATTGATACATATCTAGAACTGGCTAAAGTCCTGGTTACAGTTAACAAAATGAATTATTATATTATAGTCAATTACAGCGCTAATTATTAAATTTAAGATTTGAAGCTGAGCTTTGGTAGTCGCCCATGGAATATTTAAAAGAAAAAAATCTCATAATACATTACAATGCCCACATGGACAGGTTTAAAATTGGGGCTAGGTTTTAACTTCAAAATTAACAGCCATACACTTTGTTATCAAACAGAATTTGTTTTATTCTGGATAAGTGCGTTTATCCGAATATTTCATCAGCTCTAGTTTTTCAAACATTTACCATGTATTCATTTGTTTATATATTACACAAAACAATGAAGTGGTTGATGAAAGAGGAAACAGACACTCACTGGCACTCATGGCTGTTGGGACAGGTGGAAATAGAGTTATTCTTTGATGAATGAGCAGAAAGAATATGCCTGCATTAGCATAGGTGAGCAAATCTAACCTATCAGAATAATACTATCTAATTGGTCAAAGTTCAGTGCTTGTCTGTTGCCACTTATTCTCTTGGCCTGATATTACTAGGATTTAATTACATAATTTACAGCATAATTGAAATTGTATGGTAACGAACAAAATCCAGACTTTAATTAACTATTTAAATACTTTTTGCTTACAGAAAGTTTTTGCAGGACTTTTACTTATTTACCCTACCTTAGTTTAGCTTGTAGATTTCATAATTTGGAAAAAAAAAAAAAAAGCACCACAAATTCAATATCCAAATGAACTGTTAGTTAAAGTTTACTTTCATGCACTTTCATAAATTAGATTTTGCATATTTTCTTGCTTATACAATTTATGAACTGAAAATGTGAATTTATACTCTTTATAGTATAAGAAATATGGGAAAAAGAGATAAAGGAAGGGACCTCCAATAAATTATATAATTTTATAAAAAATATTTATTATAAGACTGAGAGGGAAAAATCTTAACTCATTAAGATCTATGTGATGTGGAATGTTGTACCACTTATGGCCTGCACATATCTTTGTAATCCAGAGCATTTTCTGAAAAATCAACTTGAAAAGCATAATATAGTCAAGGCTTTTCTACTGCAGGATATCCTAGAATGACAATTTTATTGTCATTTTTATTAATAAATCCTTGCCCTTTCAGTTTCTGCCAATTATAAACTGGTAAGTCACTTAGTTAAAAAGTCAGATGCAAGAAAGGTCTGGACGCCATAAGGAGGTGTGTGTTAAGTGGAAGTATACAAAAAGGTGGTCTAGGCTTGAATGAGTTAAGACACAGCACAAAAGTATAAAAGCAGTTATTAACCTCATGCAGTAACTACCTTCATCTATCCACACCTACATCATCTTAACTTCTATAGGGGGCTTCAACTGTGATAATTAGTTCTTCCTGGTTCACCCTTTCATAAGGATAACCACAGCTTGGTGAGATTTAGCACCAGAATAAGTAGATTGTTCATGTCATTTCAATTAGAGAACCCCAGTTGTGTCCCTTTTGGAGTACACAGTTATATCTTAACCACAAGGAAAAGTTAATCATTCAGAACATACCCTTTTAATGGGACAACTTTAATTATTTATCCAGAAACTGGCAAACACATGGCTACTAACAACAAATATGCCCAGAGATTTTGTGACTTTTTAATGTTAATACACTTGACCAAACTGTCCCCTGAGTACTAGAGGTTTTAATCTTTTTGATCATACCTTCACAAATGTTTACACTAATCCCATTATGCTACTTGTTACATCCTATCTAGTCAAATCTAACCCACACAACAATGTGCCTTTCTGACTGAAAACTGTCTTTGTAGTCTTTAATAATGCCTTCACATTCAGGGATGTCTTCAAAACCAAATACTTACAATTTATTGATCTTATTAATAATCTTATGGTATTAGCTGCACAGCAAACTTAGAACCTACTTCTCTTAAGTTTATTCCTCTGTAATAGATGTAGCAGAGCATCTGCACCAGTCTGACATAAATATAGTGGCAAATATAAAACTAGTTCCATATGATGGAAATACCATATCAGCAAACTATAAAAGTAATAGAATAAAGCTCATGTCCATTTATAAAAGACATCCACTTAATCATAGTGATACTGATGAGAGACCTTCAAACTTTTTCTTAGGAAATTTAAGGCCAACTATGAATTCAGGGTTGCAACTAATTTAGAAGACAACTACCTCCATTTCTATTAGGAAATATAGAGATAATTAAAAACTATGTACTGCACGTACCTCTAACAGTACCATAGTATTTGACACTGAGAACATGACTAATACTTTTCCAACCTCAACACTTCTTCCCCCCAATGGTCCCGATGATTCACACACAAACACTCATACATACAGACTGTCCCCTCACAAAATAACTTTGTATTAGCTCCTTTTGTCAGTTTCCAAAATTAAACATAAGGTGCCTAGGTCCTGACAGTAACCATGGATCTCTGTTAAGAACTATGAAATCCCATATAGCAAACCTCTCCCATTAGCTGTTCATCTGAAGTTTGTTCTCTAGTTTCATTTCCAAAGTATGAAGAAGAACTGTTGTTTTGCTCTTACATAAAGGTTGCCCCTCTGCAGAACCTGGAAATTACTGGTCTATTAGTTTCTCTGGTATTGTTTGCAAGGCTATGGATGTTATTATAGTGGAACTAAAAAAAATGCTACAAGTGGCCTTATTTTCCTTGGATACATACCAGTTTGGACTTGTAAATGGTCAAGTCATGCCAGATTAGTCTGTCTGAATACAATGAAATTGTTATGATGACGTATAAGGGGCATACAGTCCTTCTTTCCTAAATGGACTTTGACAAACTCTCCCAACTTAACATTAGCCTAAACATAATTTGCTTAATAGGTAATTGTCTACCTAACAAAACCCATACAATTAAAGTCATAGACACAAAGATCACTGTGCTCACCACCAAAGGCAGTACACATGGAAACCAAGTAAATACGAAAAAAAAAAACAGCTACTGCCACCAAAGCTGAAATAAAATGGTTAAAAGCAGTTCCTTTAATAATGAAATAAACGTAATCCTGCTGCTACTATCTGGATAAGCGCTTTCGGTTGTTGAACCTTTATCAAATCCTAATAAAAAAGCAGCTCTCTTTCATTTAAAAAGAACTTCCTGTTACTCATTCATTCAACAGGCCAATGAAATCTCAGTGTACAGACATGCCTTTCCTTCACGCTCTTTCCATTTTCATTGCTGAAGTTAGTGTCAGCATCTTACTTAAAGAAAGCTTAGAGTTTTAAATAATATATGCTCTAACTATTTTTACTTCAAAAGTTAGTGTCAAAATTGTATTAAATGGAGGTTTAAAACTATGCAAATAGACATAACATGAACATAATATAATGGATGCATAAATATTAAGCAGGGGGTCTAAAGAAATAATATTTATGCATCCATTATATTACGTTCGTGCTATGTCTATGTCCATAACTTTTTAAGCAAAAATAGGCTGTTTCCTATGGCACAGGGTTTGATTCTCTCACCTTATGTTTTCTTCTATGTGACCTTGAATAAGTCACATAACCAGACCATTCTTTGGTGCAGTTGACAAATAGGGTTAGGTTTTCAATGGCTTCCCAGACTGCATGCATAATAACTACCAATTAATTTCTTTGGTATGAAAGCTGATAACAACAGACAACAACTAAACAAGACTGCTGAAGGCAACAGTTTTCACACCCCATTCTGATACTCTAATTGTCCAACAAGGTCTATACTTAAAAAAAAAATGTTTGGTGTATTAATCATGGGCTTAACCACTATGCCAAGAAATACATTGTTTCCATTTGTAAATTTTGCATCAGTTCCACTTGTCACATATATAATATTCTAATTTAATCTGAGGCAGCCCTCAGGGTCTTCTCTGCCTATATTGAAACTATACCCTTCTTGAACTACCATAGCACTGTGGGTGTTAGAAAATCCTTCTACCTTACATAACCCATCCTTTGTAGAATCTCCAGAAGGTCCAAAGTATAGCCCTACTTAATTCCTCCCTTATTTGATCATATCACAGCTCAGGAAACTTCAAAGTTTCCTCATCAAAAACATCTCATGTCTCAGCACATGTAGCTACTCTGAAGGACTTAAACCCTGTACCTCTAATCAGTGTCATACAGGCCTCTGAGGAATGGTCACTACTTAGCCTTCCATGCTATGAACAACATAACACTCTTTAAATTCCTTCAACTAAACAGAAGCTGAGATAAAAAAAAAAACAATCATTGTAGAGACCTAAACCTATACTGCCACAGCAATAACACTAGCTGGTGTGACAGATGCCTGACCCAAAATATTCTCCACTTTTGAAATATAAGAACACAGAGTGTCTTGTGTATTTTCTTTTCTTCAGCCTCCCTAAGGCCAGTGACTTAGTCAGTCATTACTTGCTAATTGCCTCTCTACCTATAACAGGCAACAATAACCAAGCTTTACAATGAGAATTCTGATAGGGTTGCTGATCGTAATCTGTTTATTATGTGTTCAAGACATAGAAGCCAAGAAATTCACCTTTTGAGTGAAGCTTAGTGAGTGCTGTCAAAAAGTATTTAACTGCTCTAGAAATTACCTTTAACATCTGCAAGTTCTTAATACTCTCACCTGAAACAGTACATTACTGGTCTATGTTCTCAAATGCTTAATGGTTACCAGTGAAACAAAGGACTACACTACTAATTGCATCCCTTGTTTGCAGATGTATTTATTTAAACTATTTTCATTTCTTTGTTGGAAGATTGTCTGAAAGATCAACTTTTTAAATTTTAAGATCCTACATCCCTAGTCAACAAAATAGACAAACTCAACCAGTTTAACTCCATTCCACTAAACACTCCTTCACTGTTATAGCACTGGAAATATAGTAATCCCTGTCAACACATAGAAAAAAAAGATATCTCCACTTTTCCCAAATTTTCTTCATAACTAAACAGCTCCTTAGGTAAGGAGTCTCAGTGCAAATGTTGTCTCAACATAGCTATAACATATTAATGGGACACTTTATGTGTGCTGTTCCATCTTATCTTACTCATGTTTAGTCAACAGAAAATGTTTTTTTCTTTTTCTTCACTCATCTCTTTCCTCCTTTACGTCTTATTGCCTTTCCTGCTCTTCAGTCTTCTCTGTCCTTTGCTATCCACCACCTTCCCATTCAACAATGTATTCTCTATTTTTTTATGCATTTATTTATTTATATGCTTTTTATTTACCGGGAAAGCCCACTGGGCCTAGTCAAACCCATTTTCAGTGAAGGCCCGGGGAGAAAAGCTCCATAATATAGACATTAACACTTAAAAAGTTACAAAAATAGACTTGAAGGCAAGGTTCATCCAAGAATTTTATCCAAGAAAATATCCAAGCGGGCTTTACACACACAATCAAGATAAGCGCTTTCATCCAAACTAAATGTATGAACTTCATCAGACAATTACATAACATGAAAAGCCAGCATAAATAATTCAAAAAAAAAAATAATGACATCACTTCCCCTATTAGCAGTTTAAAGACATATACTCCCTACAATAAATTCATGTACTTCACTTAAATAACTGGATGTAAATTACCAAATATTTAAAATCAGCAACAAACACATAGAATGTCACACATATCTAAAATATATATATATATATATATATATATATATATATATATATATATATACGCATGCAGATTAAATACACTAATAATAATATATGATAAAAATATTAGTAATGTCATCGTTCCAAAGATTTCAGATGTAATATGCATTTCACAGAGCATTGGTCATTCAGACCAGGACTAGCAAATGCATTAACGTTAAGCTGCCAATAAAGCTCTCTTTCCTTCAATGGAAGGGGTCAGGGGCCCCCTCTAATATTCTTAGTGATATTATCGATAATCAAATAGTTAAAGGAGTGCCCAGGGTTTTTGGAGACATGTTTAGAAA
The DNA here is from genome assembly GCF_019279795.1 of Protopterus annectens. NCBI lineage: Eukaryota > Metazoa > Chordata > Ceratodontiformes > Protopteridae > Protopterus > Protopterus annectens. Next base: position 1,466,045,303 of record NC_056743.1, read on the forward strand.
AAGCATTTGTAATGTTAAGTTTCCCAGTATTATATTGGTGTTTGTATACTCTCAACTTAAAATGTCTCTTGGTTTTACCAATATAAAACCCTGGGCAGCAATGACATAGGGCAATATACACAATACCACAGCTTTCACAATTGTATCTGCCTCTAATCATATACGTCACATTATTGATAGTGAAAGAGTTGGCTACTTTCATGAATTTACAAAGGTTGCATCTACCACATTTAGTTATGCCCACATTAGAGGAATACACTTTGGTGTTATTGCCCAAGATGTTCTTTGAATTATTCCCTCTTTTAAAAATCAGTTCAGGGTTAACATTAATTTTATGCTGGATGAAAGGATCGTCTAATAAGATTTTCCAAGTTTTCAATACGATCTCACGTAGGAAAACAGCATCCATAGAGAAAGTTGTAATAAATTTAAAAGAATGGGCATTATCATTCCGATCGGATTCCCCAACTGCAGCACTAATGTGAAAGTTTACTGCTACCCCATCAGGGGGTGATTCTACAATTATATCAAAAGTATTATTATTATTCAGTAAGGGTTTAAACCACCCACTATCTCTTTTCCTATGTACTTCATCAATAATTTCCTCAACAAGTGCAAGAGGGTAACATCTCTTAAGGAACATATTTTTTTAATTTGTGACATTCAGGCAAAAAATCAGAATCCAATGTGGTCATTCTAGCAGTTCTTACCAGTTGACATTTTATAACTGCTTTTTTCTGGTGTAATAATGTGTTAGAGTACGTGGGTTTCTGAAAAATCTTAGCTAGATATCTCTTATTAATAATATCCTATGATAATTCTACATCCAGATAGGAGATAGTATCAACCCTAAATTCAAATATAAATTTAAGGAATGATGTGAAGCCAGAAATAGTATCGACAAAGCTTACTACATCGGTTATGTCACCCCGAAAAATGATAAAAATATCATCCAAGAATCTAGTATACCAGTAAACTCTGCCTTTATATGTGGGGTTTTTAAATAAGAATTCACCCTCTCAGTATGCCATAACATAATTTGCAAAACTACCCCCACAGGGGGAGCCCATAGCAACACCTGTTTGGTGTAAAAAATATTCTGCTGCGTGTTGACCAGACCTTGTGTGAGGTTATTTGGCATTTTTTGGTACGGTCATTTCATCCTTGTTTTACAAGTTGTAAAAAATATTCACCATTGAAAATCAGCATATTGTTGGATCAAACAATTTCCAACAGATATTCAATAAGGTCAACTTCAGTGCTTAGTGCCCCTTTTAAAGAAAGGAATTCCCTGACCCAACTAATGCCAAGTTCATGTGGGATCACCGTATATAAATCCTTGACATCAATGGTCAGGAAATTATAGTTGCCCTGAAAGTTTAATGCATTTAGGTATTTTAAGAAGTCCCAAGAATCCCTACAAATTTGGGATTCACTATCCAAAAATTTCTTAAGTTTTTTATCCACAAGTTTAGCACATCCGTATGTAATACAATTCCTGCCATCCACTATGGTTCCTAATGGGACATTTTGCAAATCTTTATGGATTTTAGGTAACCCAAAAATCACCAATGAAAGGGGGTTTAAGATGTCTGGATAGTTCAGTGTCTCCATTTCAATACGGTTATCAATAAAAAGGTCATTAATGAAAGAACTTATCTGCTGACAAGCACCACTAAATTAATTTAAGAAAATTTTTACATAAGTATCAGTATGCAGCATTTCCAATATTTTGTTTACATAATCATATTCATTCATAAAAATCAAACCTTTATCCTTGTCGGGTTTTAAAATACAAATATTTTGAGTTATAATTAAGTCTAACACATTCCTTTCAATAACAGACATGTTAGATGTATAGGTTTTTAAAGGTCGCTTGCATAGTAAACTTCCGATATCTAGTTCACATAGTTTCTCAAAAAGTAATAAAGTATTATTCAAAGGTGGATTATAAACACTGGAACCATGCAAGTCATTGTAAATACAAGTGTTTTGACCCAAAAGGAAAGTAAGATTCAGCTTACGTGTAAATATTTTGAGGTCCAATAAGGTCCATGTTGGGGTTCTTTTGACATTGTTGCAGGCGTTCACTGTGCCTTATAGGTTTACTAGTGTCATCTGACTCGATTTCTTGAGTAACAGGAGGAGTTTGATTAATATTCATGACTTCAGGCATATCATTATGGAAATTACCAAGCGGCTGCCTCGCAGCATTGGTTGCAGCTCATACATATTGGATGTGGTGGAGGGGAATAAGCAACCCCATTCAAGTAATCTTTCCTATCACATTTGAGTTTCTTTATTTTAGTAGATCTAAATTTATTTAGTGAGCCCTCTATTCTGGTAAAAATACGATCAAAGTTGTATTTATACCGAGAAATGTCCACATCATCTTTAATTCGGGATTCTAATTATTCAATTATTCAAATATTCATTGAGCCCTGGATGAAATACTGCACCTAGATGTACAAACCACGTATGTTCGCAATCAGACAGAATTTTTAGCAAATATATATTTCTAGGGTGCATTCCAGGTTTTTTTTCAACTCCTTTAAAAGTAAATATAACAACCTTACGCTTTAAGGTATGCTTATATAAAGCATTAGACATATGTTTGCATTTAATGTCACTTAAATGGTCTGCCATTTGATTTTTAAAAGGTCTTGATGTTTTGCCTACATAAAAGGCATTGCAAAAAAATGCCAGATAAATAATACCAGAAGTACTGCAAGTAATCAAACATCTTAAATAGTATTGCTTTATTGAAATTATGGTGGGAAAATACTTACAATACCACAGGGGATGCAGACCAACTATCTTGTCACTCAATGAAGTGCTCTGGGTGGAAATAACCTTAAGGGGAGCACGGCTCATTATCTAAAATGTACCATACAGTTGTGACCTGATCATTGCCAACATGGGGACTCTATGCTCCATACCAGAAGTATATCCCTCATTGGTAAGATCAGACCATAAATTAATTTCACTGGATATCAACATCCCGACCCCAACCCCAGCCCAGAAAACGACAGTGAAAAACTTCTCAAAAGCGAACTTCACACTTCTCAAAACTGAAGTGGAATCCTTCAAGACCCCAGGGCCAGTGGAAACTACGGCCCAAACTGCAGAATCCTGCATTCTACAGACATCTCCAGGAATGCATGGATCATGCTATCCCAAACAAAATCAAGACCCAATCATCCAAAGGCAGGCGTCCAGTCTGGTGGACCCCAGCCATAAATAAACTGTACAACAGAAGGAGGAAGCTACTACATGATAGAGCAAAATCCCTAAAAGGGAAGGCATCTCTGATCAGTACTAGCAAAAAATTACGATCCCTCATAAAATCCTCCAAGGCCAGCTTCGAGAGAAAAATTGCACAGAACACTAAAGACAATCATAAGGCTTTTTTCAGTTATGTTAGAAACCTGGGATGCAACTCCCAGACTTGTTCTGAGTTGATTCTAAATGACAAAAAATACACTGAATCCACAGACATCGCCAATATCCTGGCAGACAGGTTCAGTGCAAACTTCTACACCCCCCCCCCCCAAAAGACCAAGTATCTATCCCAGCAGAGTGCAGCCTCCCAAACATCTCTGATGCTCAGGTGAAGGCAGCCCTCTTCAAAGCAAAAAACACTGCTTCCATGGGACCAGATGGCATCCCAGGTTGCGTCCTACATGAACTCCAAGAAGAACTAATCCCTCAAGTAAAACTGCTGTACAATCTCAGCCTCACTACAGGATATGTGCCCAAAGAATGGCATACAGCAACAGTGGTCCCACTCCACAAAGGTGGCGCCTCTGCGGACCCTGGAAACTATCGCCCCATAGGCCTGACTAGCCTAGTATGCAAGGCTATGGAGAGGATCATCATGGAACTCATAAACAAAGACATTGGGGACCTACAGACACTAGATCCTACCCAATTTGGCTTCATCAAGGGCAGATCCTGCCTTTTGAACCTGGTCAACTTCTTTGAAACAGTCACCAAGGCCATAGATGAAGGGAAGGTAGTCCACACAGCCTATCTGGACCTCGCAAGGGCATTTGACACAATACGCCACTCGGGCATCATAGATAACCTATCCAGCCTAAATATAAACCCCTATGTCACAAGATGGGTCGCAAACTGACTCAAAGACAGAACCCACAGAGTCAGAGTTGCTGGAGCCATGTCAGACTCGAAACCGGTCACAAGTGGCATCCCACAAGGTTCTGTCCTGGGACCTCTCTTGTTCGGTATTTACTTTTCTGAGGTACAGGCCAACATGGGAGGACTATGGCTCACCAAGTTCGCAGATGACTGCAAACTGGGCACCATAATCGACTCTCCAGCTGACACAAACATCCTTCAAAAAGGTCTCACAGAGACGGATAATTGGTGCCAGAGCCATGGTCTAAAGCTAAATGCCAAAAAGTGTATAGTCATACCCTTTGGCAAAAACAATGTACCCACAAATTACCACATAGGTGGTAACCCATTAAGTACAGAGAAAGTAATTAGGGATCTGGGGACCCAAGTTGATAGCAATCTCTCCTTTGACAACCACATTGCCAAAGTGGTTAGAAAGACCTTCTACATAGCTCACCTCATCATGAAAGGATTCACATCTAGATCAAGAGAGGTAATCATGCCCCTTTATTCATCCCTCATCAGGCCCATCATAGAATACAATGCCCCCTTTGGAATGTACCTTACCTGACACTTGCAGCAATTAGAAAGACCCCAAAAGTACCTCACCAGGAGGATCAAGGGACTCAAACAGATGCCATATGCTGCTCGGTTAAAAAAACTCCAGCTCTACTCAGTTGCATACCGCCTACTTCAAGGCGATCTATGCCTGACATATAAAGCTATGTCCAACCCATAACTAATGGACATGCTCCACCTCAGTAAATCTAAATCCCTTAGAGCCACACGCTCCAGGGACTTGAACCTTAGCACAGAAATAAATAGAACATGCTGGAGGGACAGATTCATAACCCAGAGGCTCCTTTCACTCTGGAATAGAATTCCAATTCATGTTAGGCAGAGCACCTCACTGACTCTCTTCAAGAAGAATCTTGATGAGTGGATAGGGGATCGTAGGTTTGTCCCGGGGATTACTTACGTGTCACTATTAGACAGAGGCACAGTAAACTAAACTTTAAAAAGGGCACCGTATACTCAAATCAAGGGGTGGCATAAGCCAAACACAATCGGGCTAGGCTTATAAATGCCCCAGGGCAGATAGCCTAGTATGAACCTATGAACCTATGAACATATAACAGAATATATAGTGGTTGGGTGAAAGGTCATTCAAATCTTTGTTACTACACCAAATGTCCCAGTGTTTGATGATAATATTCATGAATCACTATGCATTGAAATGTGACAACCAAAGGGATCTTAAATATTGATTTGGCAAAATGCTGTTTATTATGTAATAATATGCGTTTGTCCTGAGCATCAGATTCAGAACATGCCTTACTGATGGCACTTTTCTTGTAACCCATGACTAATAGATGTGCTAGGAGAAACAGTTTAATGATATATTGTGCTAAGGTGGGGAATATGGGTGGATTTGTGATTAGATTTTTAAACTCCTGGATCAATTATATTTTATTCATATGTCACAATATAAAACTAAATACTGCAATAATGTTGCATAAGAATTTAAATTAATGTTACAATAAACATATATAGCAACATAAGGTATTAAAGGTTGCACATTGTCATTCTTAATTAAAACCATATATAGATAAAGAAAGGTGCAATAACGAGATTGAAGTAATTCCTAGATTCAAACTGATATTAAAAAAAAAATAGGAAGCAGAAAAGGAGCAAGAAATATTTCAGAAGAGAACGACGTTAGACAAAAACAAATAATAGTTTGCTAAACTGTTAGTAGTCTTCCATAAGTGAAGGGAGATGGCTTGGGTATTGTATGCAAGTGGACTACATAAAATGCTGTCCGTATTAGTGGAATAAGGAAAGCTGCACAATGTCTGATGTACAGAAGTCCAGGGCACATAATTATTATATGGTGTATCCAGGTGACCAGGCTGCACAGTATCTGATGTACAGAAGTCCAGGGCACATAATTATTCTATGGTGCATCCAGGTGACCAGGCTGCACAGTGTCTGATGTACAGAAGCCCAAGGCACTTAATAATTCTATGGTGTATCCAGGTGACCAGGCTGCACAGTGTCTGACGGATAGAAGCCCAAGGCACATAATTATTCTATGGTATATCCAGGTGACCAGGCTGCACAGTGTCTGATGTACAGAAGCTCAGGGCACCTAATTATTCTATGGTGTATCCAGGTGACCAGGCTGCACAGTGTCTGATGGATAGAAGCCCAAGGCACATAATTATTCTATGGTGTATCCAGGTGACCAGGCTGCACAGTGTCTGATGTACAGAAGCTCAGGGCACCTAATTATTCTATGGTGTATCCAGGTGACCAGGCTGCACAGTGTCTGATGTACAGAAGCTCAGGGCACCTAATTATTCTATGGTGTATCCAGGTGACCAGGATTACTTCTTTAATCATGATCATCAAACAATGGTCTTAGCAGACTTCCTGGTATGGCTCTTCAATGATTTCCAGCACTCAGGAGGAAATCTGGAGAATGAATACATGTCTACTGCAAGAGTATAAGGAGTTATAAAAAGGTCACCATCTGCATTCCTCAGAGTGTACATTGTTCTTGTATAGTGTAGGAACTATGTAGGTGGTGGGCAGTAGTAATTATTTAAGAGTTAACAGCTTAAGACATTCAGGAGGAAAGAAGCTTTTCCCCCACTAGGGAGTCAGTTACATGTGTTTATTGTGAGACAGCGATGTCCTTGTAAAATAAACTAGAATATTTAAATTTTAGTAGTTTTGCTTCTGTCCTTTAAAGATATGTGTGATTTGACAGGCATCTATGTTAAATACTTAGAGGTAGTGTTTTACCTGGGCGATAGTATATTTACTGCACTGGTTTGTTTGGCTTACTTTTTTAAAAAGGTGGGGCATTGTTTAACTAAGTTAAGCCATATGAGAACATTTTGTGACAGGATTTCAACATGTTGTACAAAAGGCAGTGACTGATCAATCATTAAGCCAACATATTTTTGCTGAGTTACAAATGGTAGTAGTTGAAGGTCAGGGTCTATTACCTGCATTGGCATTGCTGATGCTAGCCTTACATTAGTCGCAGATAATATTATTGTATTTGTTTTACTAGTTAATGCTATTTTTTTGTTTCACGTCCAGTTTAAAATACATGTAAAGCCATTTTTCAAAAAAATTCATTTTGTGATAATGAAGATGAAGATGATGATGATGATGATGATGATCTGGTGATTACATTGCCATTACCATAAAAATGATGTCCAATTTGTGTAGTTCACAAGAAACAGTAATTCATCAAAAAGGGTGGAGGTTAAAAAATGTTTATCAAAGACATGAAAGGATAGCAGAAGCAACTTCTATACAGGTAACATACACCAAAAAACAAGCCAAATGCTCAAAAACTTCTAAACAGTAATAAAAATTTAAAAAAAAAGCGAGCCACCAAGGCAGTATTTGCATGAAACCCATGTTTATTTAACATTAATTACTGTTAAAGTAAAACCAACTAAGCGCTTTCACCAAGATTCATGAATTGGCTTCAGGAGACCCTGGGATTCAATAAGCCATTTATTCCATGCAGGAATAGTGCAGCAGCTCCTGCATGGAATATGGCTGCCCGGCGATCCAGTAAACAAGGCTGGGAGCATGCACGAGCCTGCTAGAACTATTCTTGCATGGACACCATGGAATTATGTTAATTACTTCATTTGCTGGTGAAAAACATGCAAATGAGGTGAATTAGCATTTCAGCAAGCAGGTAGGTATCCGTGCAAGAACAGTGATAGTTGCAGAAATGTATTCGGTTACTAACCAAATACATTTCTGCATATAACAAAATGGAGGCATGATAGATCCCAAAAAATCATGTATTATAGTCTTTAGCCATGCCAATGGCCAAATTTATAGCCATTGGCATGGAAAACTGATTTATTTTTATAAAAATCAAAGTTATTTTTTTTTGGCCGGTATCGGCCATGTAAGCATAGGGCAGTGGCATACAAACGGGATTGTGCCGAAAATAAAAAAAAATGAGAAAACTCAATTTTAGGGTAAATCTGAATTTTGCTATTATAGTCTATGGCATGCAGAATCAAAACAATACCAGGGAACACTGGTTATCAAGGGGAAAGGCTCCGTGTTAGTGCAGTAACTGCGGACTAAGGCAGTGGGGTATGCAAATGAGGGGAAATCTACTGGATCACAAAAATCTTCTAAGTGCTAAACTGCACCTAACCATGTAGGTGCCATAAGGCAGTGGTGTAAGCAGGAGAAGCAGCTGACATGAAAAGCGGGTAAGTCATGCTTGGTGTTAGCACATTGGAGCTTCAAAGCTCCCAGTTGATCTTAGCTAAGCACAGCTAAGCAACAGGGTGTGTCTGAGGCTGTATTGACTTATTCCATGAAATGAGGAGCATGTTCACATCCAGGGGAGGGCCATTTCTTCATGTTTACATTAGCTAAACAGGTTTGCAGGGGCGCGCACCTGGTCTAAAACAAACAAACAAAAAAAAAAACCTGGACATAGAAAGACTGTTAAAATTTGGGCACCAGGTTTGTGCAGCGCACCTTGGGGCTTAAAAGGGGAGGAAATGGGAAGGGAAAAAAAGGAAAATAGCGAAATAAAAGCAATCAAGAACAAATTACATAGCTAGAAGGTGGAATGCATCATGGTCAGCTAATCATACAGGCAGCATCTGCAGCACAACAATATAAAGTATGGAAACACCTCACAGTCTGGTTTTTCCCACAAACTCTGCAGCATTGGTGTACACATCTGGGGGAATTTTAACTGGAAAAATGTTAGGGGCTGCCATTGCTTTGGTCCATCAGTATGTGCTTGAGGCTGAGGGTGGAGAGGAGGATAATGCTGACAACTGCCAAAGACCAAGGAGGAGGAGGAGGAAAAGAGTGTTCAGACCCAGGGTAACCTACCAGGGGCTAAATGATCTGGAGATAGTAGAGCACTACAGGGTGGACAGAGACATATTTCAGGAAATTACTGAGCTGTGCCAGCCTCAATTCAGACCTAGAACCAACAGAGGGGAACCCATCCCAGTGGATACCAAGGTATGTGTTGCCTTAAGAATTCTAGCTACAGGTACTTTACAAAGACCTACTGGGGACATCTTGGGGTCTCTCAGGCATCTGCATTCAGGGTACTCCACCAGTTTCTGGATGCCATGCTACCACATGCCAGTGAGCACATTTACTTCCCCAACACCCATGAGGACAGGACCAGCAATATGCATCTCTTCTGCCATATGGCCATCTGGTGGGGGATGCTAGCTATGCACTGGAGCCAAGGATGATGACACCCATCAGAAATGCACACACACCCACACAAGAACACCATAATGCAGCGCACACACAAACCAGGATAATTATAGCGCATATGTTTGGGATTCTCAAGTCATGGTTCCACTGCCCTGACATATCTGGTGGAGCTTTGCAGTACTCTCCAGCCACATGTGCATACATGTCCATAGTATGTGCCATGCTACACAATATGATCCTGTGGAAACAGCTGCAGTATGAACAGCATGGGGAAGGGCCACACAGCCCACCACCATTGCCAAGGTCCCCACAGGCACAGAGGGACTCAGAGGAGGAGGACCCTGAGCCTGTTCCTGTAGGCAGATGGAGGCATGCCCAGTATGCTCAGGCCTTGGCAAAGAGGCAATGCATAGCACACACACTGACACTGTAAGGACCCCAGAGACTGACAACCTCTCTCTGACTTGCACACACAGTAAAATGGATGACACACACATCATATTACCTGTAACTTACCATGTATAGGCAGTGTACTGTGTGCATCCAACATAGGCGGCCCACAAACACCGTCCTCACAACTTCTACAGACACAAGGTAAGTCAGTCTTCTTAACAAGAAATGAATGAATTACTATCTTTTGGTAGCATATCTATGGTAATGCTGCATGCATGCAAGGGAATGGGGTGGCCTACTAGGATAGCAGCACACAACTGACAGCTATGTGGGACACCAGGAAATGTCTGGTCAAAGCTGGCCTCCACACACTATGCAGTAGTACCCAAGGTGGTAAATCCCACTGCAGTATATGTGTGGGGACAACTAACTGGGGGGGTCATAGGTCACAGGCATGGATGTCAGTGTGGGGATCCCATACCCACCCCTCACACCCACACAGCAATCAGCTGCAGAAAACCACAGAGAAATGTCTGATAATGGCACACAAATGGTGGCAATGTTGAATTAACCCCCTACAGACTCACACGGTAATAGCACAGCAGGTCCCACAGTTACAGTAGGGCTTATAAAGGGTAAGAAGTCTGAAACTCAAATGTATGCCAGTACAATCTGACCTGTGCTCTTTACTGATATGCCACCCAAGACAGGGCAGAATAGTATGGTAAATGGAACCAAAATGTAAAGCAAATATCAGCATAGTCTGTGCAAATGTGTACACCTGACAGGTGTGCCCCCCATATACCCACACAAATGCAGTAACATGTATGTTTGCAGGGAAACAGCAGTATAGCACACATTGGCAGGGCTGTACCAATAGGCACGAAAACATGTTGCATGTCCACAATATGCAGGGGTCAATAAGCTATGTGTATGTGTGGTTAATATTGTATGAATCTGGCCAGCTCATTCTCCTGGCAGTCGTCTTGTAGTGCCCTAGGTATGGTGCTGTCTTTGACAGGGCCATGTGCAGGTAATTGCAGTGTCAACTGTTATGCATGTCAGTGGAACCCACTGCTCTGCCACTGACATACCTGGAAGTCACAGTGCTATGTGGAATATGCTACACATATTAGTGACATCTTGAAGTATGTGCAGCTGAGGTGCCAAGGCTTTTGTGAATATAAGTGCATTTTGGTACTGTTGCCAGTGGTTATTCTCAATAATCCTTTTTTCTTATGTTTGCTTTTACATATAATGGCCATGCCTTCACAGTAGAATTAATTTTGCACCCACACCCATAACTCCCAACCTCTGACAGCAAGATGTCTGGACAAGGGCAGAAATAAAAGTGGAACAAAGGCACAATTATAGGCATGTGTTGTAAATATCACCCTTACATACTGAGAAAGTTGGTAGGGTGAGGTGTTTGCAGTAGCAGGAATTGTCTGAAGGTTATACAGTTTGAAACAATAATGTCTGTCATTATTTTGCAACATCACTCTTCAATTATATATAACTAACTTGCCATAAAATACAAGTTTACGTAGACAGGATGAAACCTCTAGCCAAACACCTGGACAACCTGCCAAAAAATGTACAGGTGAGAGGCATGCCCACACAAGGATATGACATTTGAGGTTAGAAAGATACCATATAAGCAGGAGATCCCCAGCCAGTATATCACCAGTTTGCTGGACTGTTTACATAGCACTTCATTACTTAACTGGCTGTTGCCACACCTCACAAATGGCCTTGTTGGGCAAGAATGTACATAGTTGCCCTATTAATATTGGTCCATGCATCATACAACTACTATTCCTCTGGTAAAGCACTGTGATGATCTGACAATGTCTGGCACTAGGTAATGACACAATACATTGCAGTGTCAGACTACAGATATGTCAGGAAATGTCTGCTAAGCAAACCAAGTACCCTGAGGAAATTCCTGTGTACACCTGAGAGGTATGGCTGTAGCACACATTTCTCTTGACTTTAGTACACCAATATGTGGAATGGAGTCCCACTCTAACTATAGAAGGTCACACTGGGCATGCTCCTAAACTTAGAGAATCACAGGACATGTGGGAAACCCACATCGGACTATATAACTGTATTGTACATATATGTCTTTCATACAGACAGCTATGTACACCTTAACTGTCCCTACACACACCCATCAGACAAGAATTACCTCAGTTAGCTGTAGGTGGCCCATATGTGGTACATCTGCATCTGTTGCGTGTGATACACAGACATATATATGGGTAACAGGTAACAATATCTTAAGCATACACACACATAGACGTGGGCAAGAGAGCGACAGATAGTGATAGAGAGAGAGAGAGAGAGAGAGAGACACAAGTGGACACACACAGTGAGTCACACACACAGATACCCTCAATGGCATAGAGTGATATCCTGCTGCAGACAGTGGCATACCGGTCGTAACCAGTTGCATGTGCCAGCATGAAGGCAAGCTCCATTATGTAATAGTACTGAGGTGGGGGTTATAATATCACATCACCTGCATGTGTGTGTGTGTGTGTGTGTGTGTGTGTGTGTGTGTGTGTGTGTGTGTGTGTGTGTGTGTGTGTCTGTAGGCCTAAGTATTAGGACGCTGTTCCCACTCAGTACACTTCCCATTGTGTTACTTCACAAGATTTGCTGTTGTCATTCACATTTGAAGTACCACTGGACACCTGTCAGCCCTATAAGGTCTATAGCATGAACGATAACTGCCTAACACTATAGTACAAATAACTAAAAAGATAGGGGTTCTAATCTCAGTCCTGGCAAATGTAAGTGTGTGTGAGTGTGTGTGACTGAGTGTGTGTGTGTGTGTGTGTGTGTGTGTGTGTGTGTGTGTGTGTGTGTGTGTGTGTGTGTGTGTGTGTGTGTGTGTGCGTGTGTGTGTGTGTGAGTGTATGTGAGTGTGTGTGTGTGTGTGTGTGTGTGTGTGTGTGAGTGTGTGTGAGTGTGTGTGTGCGCGTGTGTGTGTGTGTGCGTGTGTGTGTGTGTCTGTGTGTGTGTGTTAGTGTGAGTGTGTGTGTGTGTGTGTGTGTGTGTGTGTGTGTGTGTGCGTGTGTGTGTGTGACTGCGTAACACTATAGTACAAATAACTAGATAGGTAGGGGTTCTACTGACAGGCTTGGCAAATGTGTGTGTGAGTGTGTGAGTGTGAGCATGAGTGTGAGTGAATATGTGTGTGTTACCATTTTGAGGTGTGTACCACCCAGTACACATCCCATTGCTTTTCTTTACAAGGCCTGCTGATGTCATTCATCTTAGATGTACCTGTATACACTTGTCAGCCCTCTAAGCTCTGTGGTGTGTGCAATAACTGCAAAATACTATAGTGGAAATACTTAGGTAGGGGTTCTAATCTCAATACCAACAACTATAGTAATGTGTGTGAAGCATATACCCTGTGGTTGTTGTGTGTGCAGGTAATATCATTTTAAGGCCTGTTGACCCCCTACCCATGACATCACTTTAAAGACTCTGTTAATGTTATCTGCCTCACATGCACCATATAACACTATACAGCCCATACCAGTCATCTGTACAGATGTACATGGGATATCCACGTTTGTAAACTATATGTGGTCTGTGTCCCCTGACAATGAGCATACCTGTGATATCATTGCCAAATATTTCACAGTTACCATACTGACACACATGCTAGCATCAGACATTGTACATGACTGACACATCATGCTGATACAAAGTCTGTTACTCTATCACTTGTGCAGGTTTGTAGGAGCAGCAGACATGACTGATTGCTATGTCTGGTGGGTTATCTCACCATCCATGAAGGCATTCACAAGATTACCTCTTGTAAGAGGTTGTGTGTTATTTCCCAGGCATATAATCTATGTGGAGCATATCATGTGTACGCAGCACTATAGTACATACAAGTGGATATGTAGAGTTACTAATATGTCTATTGGCAACTGTGTATGTGTTTCTGTATGCACAACCCCTGTGGCTGTCCTCAGTGTGTGTATGTGATGGCTATACCATTTTGTGTGCCTCTTCCACCTTGTGACCTCCCCTATTGCCAACCTAGTGTCATCCCATACAGATGTCATCCACCGTACAAGTACAATTTCACAGTTTCTAACAGCAAGCCACTGTGGTGCAATGGTCATATCACTGTGTATTCTACATTAATAGATGTGTAGGTCATCTAATCTAAGTGTCAACTCCATGTGCATGTGTTTGTCAATGCATGTCTCCATTCAGCAGTGTGTGTGTGTGTGTGTGTGTGTGTGTGTGTGTGTGTGTGTGTGTGTGTGTGTGTGTGTGTGTCAGATGGCTCTAACATGTTAAGGTCCTCTGAACCCACCATTGGCAATCCTAACAGCCCCTGCAATTGTCACCCACTTCAATAATAGTGGCAGACACTGCCACACTACAGTATCACTGTGCTATTTGTATTATGTATCTAGCACTATTGTTCATAAGACTGTGCAGATAGGGCCTGTGCCCAGCCCTTCACCAGCTGCCCCATGTATGAGACTATGACTCTGTGTGCACTACAAACATTAGAGGCCATGCATGCATATGAGATGGCAGACACACATGCTGGTGATTGTCAGGTTAGACTAACACAAGCTGACCAGTGTCAGTTATACATACCGCAAACCTGTCATACACAGTACCAGGCATACCCTCATCAACTGCATGACGGTTGAGTGGATGTGACAGAAATGGCAGGGGCAACAGGTGCTGACAGCTGAATCTGTTGCAGTTGAAGTAATGGCTAGGCTTGTGAGGGACCTAGTGCCAGTACTCAAGTAAATCCTTCTGTATATGTGAGCCTGTGGTCCTACAGAACACCCAGGTGACATGTATGGTGGCTGTGTCAAGGGTGTGTATGCAAGGTCACATTGCCCCTCACACACTGTTGCATGTAAACACACCTGGTAAACATGTACATAAACAGCTGTACCTTGGCTATGAAAATGTCACTGTGTTTGCATTCTGCCTTATCATCATTGCTACTGTCAGCTGGCCCACAGTCTGCAGACATACAGACACCTGGACCACAACAAAATACAGTGCATGACACTACAGTCAGTCAGCAGTACTAACAGCAATAGTGCATCATGGCTAACAAGGCACATACACTTTGCTGCATACCCATAACTACTGCCAGCAGACAGCACCTTACACAGCATGACATTGCTACACTGTACTATAGTCACCCTGTGCCTCTGACCCATATGAGCATGTTCCTGCATTGATGGTATAGATAACAGGGTTGTGGCACAAATATCAACACATGCACAGGGTGTGGTGTTGGATTGCCTGAGGACTAAGCTGGGCCATATGGCTGATATCGTGTGTGTGTGTGTGCGTGTGTGTGTGTGTGTGTGTGTGTGTGTGTGTGTGTGTGTGTGTGTGTGTGTGTGTGTGTGTGTGTGTGTGTGTGTGTGTGTGTGTGTGTGTGTGTGTGTGTGTGTGTGTCTGAAGTGGTGATGTTTAACTGGGCCATGCAGGGGAACTGTGCATGACTGGTGGTGACTAGCCTGTGATAGGGATGTGTGAGTATTTGTCTGCACACCATCAAGTTATGTGGATGCCTGACACAGGGCTATGTTAGACAGCCATGGACCGTACATAGTAGGATGTATGATTCACCATCTCCTGGCAGTGATGTGGAAACTGGTTCTGCCAGGAGTATCACTGGCACCACCAGGCCCAAGGACAGATGCAGTACTTCTCCCTGATGATGACTGCTGTCTACTGGATCCATGTCCCTGTTGGGATTGGCCAGGACAATGTGCCTATGGCCTGCTCCAGTGTGGTGTGGACAGCACCCACCCTTTGGTAGTGCTGCTGGTACTGCTACTATGAGACTGTGAATGTGCACAGCCATTGGGCTCACAGCTGATCATGTTGCTGACCTATGTCCACCTGGTTGATGCCCTACTCCCACCACATGCTCAAGTACAGACATTGCACGGTTGAGCAGTGACAATGTCTCACCCCATTGTCTGTCCACAACATCTGCAAAATGACGTATGGCATCAGAAATGTTGTGGAGCTCATCACACATGTCAGGGAGTGCTGCATTCATGAAAGCCAATAGACCAGTGAAAACCACACTGCATGCTTGCAATAGAATATTTTAATAAAAAACTCTAGCACCTCGGCAACACAGCCTTCCAAGAGTTAATACACAATTGAAAAAAGCCACAGTATAAATAATGAGCATATTTAAAACAATTAAACAATTAACTTATCAGGGTTAAGCAATTACAGGAATACTCTTAAATTACATTCCTTATTCAGACCATATGGAGACAGAATATTAAACTTAAGAATAAAGAGTGTTTCTTTATATTGTAATTTATTCTTTAATGACACAATATCATTAGAAATAACCTGCTCTGGGAGCATGGCCAAGATGCCAGTCTGATAGCAGCAGAAATCCATAGCTTTGCTTAGATTTTAATATCCTGACAGGAAATATACTTTAATTTTTAGAAAAACCTAACTAAAAGTATATTAAACATTAGTTATTATTTTCTAAAAAATAATACATAGTCAAGAGAATTTTTTAACTATTCCTGTCAAGAAGTTTTCTACCGGAGATCTCAACATGAGCAACTCGAAGAACCCACACCAGGAGAGTGCAATGAAGAAAGAATTACATCTTATAACAACAAGCATCCAAGAACTGTCACTAAAAATGGACAAATTCGAAAACAAAATGGATGTTATCAAACAAGAATACGGTAAACAACTGGAACTTCTAAATGGAATAGTAAAATACAATCTGAACAGATTCTTGCCTTAGCGGAAACAGTAAATAAATAAAAGTTGTGCCTCGGTTGTTCATGGATGGTATAAATGTTGCACACGTTTTGCTGCAGAGACATCATTATTATCCTCTGAGGACTAAGATATTAAAAGTATTTCTTTTTTCTGTTACTGCAGTGTATGAATCTCCATTTTTATTGACTCATAATGAAAGTACTTTTTTAAACCCTTATTGAAAGACACTTCATTCTGAACTTTCTTCTTGACTGCAGTCCTATCTTCTAGTTTTCTTTGTTTTGTATTGTAAAAAAAATATTTCTGGCCATATAAACTGTTCAGCCAAAGATTACACACCAGCTTATATTTATTTCTCATGATAGAAACAATTTAATTTGTCACTAATAACTGCATTGTCCTGTCTGTGGATTTGGAATATGACACAGACTAATATAATCTGCGTCTCTCTGCGCAGAATCAAAGCTGCCAGCAGTTACTAGAATAGGAGTTAGTGGTGCGAACACTAGGGTATCACACACATGGGCATGGCTTTATAGTGGGTGGGGCCAAGACAGATTCAACAGCTATGAACCCAATTTATTGACAGAACAATACTTACTTGGAAATATAGTCTTCTATAAAGCTCTGAATGTAATTAAGAGAGGTTATAAGAATTTCTTTCGTTGGTCTTCAGTTTGGATTCCCATATTGAACAACATAATGATTTTATATGCTACTGATAAACAGACACTTGATTAGGTTTATGTATAATTCATATTCTTTCACTTCTTGGATTTTTTTCCTCATTTATCCTTGACTAATTAACCATTTGGACTCATGTTTGGGCAACTTCTAAATAGCTAGTACCTTTCTATAGGGTGAATAGACTATATAGCAATAGCAAGACCTTGGGTCTAGTCCAAGACATTCAGGAACAAGTACTTGACCTGCCAACTCAGCAGCTACTTCCCCTTCCCCAAATGTGGAGCAACCATGGAGGCCATTACATTAATTTGTGGGTGGGGAACAGCCCCCAAACTGATACACTGAACGTCAAACCAAATATTAGAAATTGCCATTTCTTCAGGATCTGCCTCTACAGATAAAACAGTTAAGACAAGTTCTATCACTTTACTGCACTTAGTAAGCAAAAATATTAGACTCCAAATGAAATATCCAGCGACTCTGCAATTTCAATACAATGGCCTAAATTATGCAGTAAAAAATAAAAAAGAAGCAAAAACGGCTTTTGTCAAAGCCTTTAAAGAACTGCCATGAAGTAGTGTACTTTTACCTAAAAAGGCTCCTAATACAATGAATATATGCTTCCATACATCTGTGCATGCTAAATTGCGTCAAATGACAAGGTAAAATACTTCATTTACCTTTTTTCTATCTATATCCATCGCTTTTTGTTTGGGCATTCTGAATTCAGTTCAAGGAGTATCTCCACACCGTTGTGAACAAACTACAACACCCATAATCCTTTGCAACCATGAATCAAAAAGATTAAGCATAACTGAGGTCAAAGGAACAACTATGGCATCTATCTAAGCCCAAAACAACACCAAAAATCTGTGTTTGCAAATAAAAACGAAAGCAAGGCTCAAACATTTCAGAAAACCTTTGTATCTGTATTTTCCTATTAAAAAAGTGAAGAATCTCATGAAAATGGCATTCGGAAGGTAAATCCAGCCTAGAACTAAGTACAACAGTTTAATCAATTATATACAAATGTAAATATATAGGTTATTGTTTTCTTTTCTTGTTATTTTTCTTTCCTGAATATATACAAGCCGGACTAATAAAAATCTTCTGAGTCAGATTCTGCAGCAGCTGCTGCAGCTGCAACAAATAACTAGCCCTTATTAGTAAATTCAAAGTAAAGTAATGTAGTTGGGTCTGTTTTGTTTTATATACTGTTCATATATGATTTCTTTAGCTTCCAAATAAGTATGCATAAAAAATGTAAGCATACCAATCTCGAACAGCAGAGACTATGAAACACTTTTTGATACTGTTTTTTATGATCACAACACTGAATCTTAGAAGTATATGTGCTTGACTCATACATAATAAATGGATAATCAGGACTATAAATATTCTTAACTGTAAACACTGACCCAACAAGTAAAGAACTGCTGTACACTAAAAATTATTGTACTTGAAACCATCAAAATAAGAAACATGCAAACAGTGACTGACAAAACTATATTAAGTTAAAATCAGTTATGCATGTAGTTATCTTCTATGTGTGAACATAATAGAAAAGCTACAGTTTGCTTTGAATTGTAATATGTTTAGATTACCTATTAAGCTAGATATATGTTTTAAAAAATGCTCAGCTTAATTACTTTCAAATGAATAAAGAGTCAAAAATCACATCTCTTATATATGCTTTGTCTGGGCAAGCTATTATGTGTGTTCTTATTTTTTATTGCTGGGACTTAGAATGACAGAATTTTTTTATATTATAGTTGTAAATTTTGTAAATGTTCTATTTAACTCTCTTTCAGTTAGTGGGGTAGCGTGGGTATACACAGGGGGGGGGCTGAAAAGGTGTAATGTCACACATATTCACACCATCAAATTTTACCAACAATTCTAATAATTTTGAAATGTTATTTTGTCCCCATATACTTTCATTAATTCTGAAAGCCAGCATTCTGTGTATTATAGCTTTTAGATGATACCTGTTGATTCATGGACTGTAAACGGCTTGCAAAATAAGAAAAAGAAGAACCTACTAATGCATTTAATTTTTAAATCTAACGCAGAGATAACTTTCATTCAAGAAACACATATGTTGAAAGAACAATGGGAGAAAGATACAAAAAAAATGGGTGAAAAATATTGCTGCTGCTGGTGACAGTATGGCTTCTAGGGGAGTTGGTATAGTAGTTAAAAAATCCTTTGATGGCACTATAATGAAAGGTAGTTATGACCCAAATGGCAGATGGTGTTATTTTACTTGTGAACTGCTGCCATTTAAAAAAAACTTTCTTAGTCCTGAATGTTTATGCTCCATGTTTGCATCAAATAACCTATCTATATGAGATATATAGAATCTTAGAGAACTTTCTTAATTATCTCTATATCATAGGAGGTGACTGGAACATAGGTTCATAGTTGTGTACTAGGCTAATAGCTCTGGAGTCTTTACAAGTCTAGCCCATAAAATTACCCTGGCATTGAGCCACCTGATCTTAGTTCCCAGTGCTTCTGTCTAGTAGAGCCACTGGATTGATCCCCAAAATAAACAGCCCTTGCAGGTCTTGAACCCAGGACCCTCTACACTATAGTCACAGCACTTAACCACTATGCAATCTGAGCTGTTTATGTTATGTTAATTAATCCAGAACTTGATAAGACAAATAAGGATAACAAGCAACCTGTTCAGCTCGCTACATTAATAGCTGAAATAATGGAATATTTTAAGTTAGCTGACCCATTTGAAAACTATAGAAATAGTATAACTACTAGTAAATTCACTTATTATTCACCATACCACAAGTCTTGGTCTAGAATAAATATATTTTTAATATCTGAAGTTCTATTAAATAATGCAGTCAATTACAATAATGAACCTAGAAAAATATCAGATCATGCAAAAATAAACATTACACTAAAGTTGGGGAGCTCAGTGCAAAGACTCCAAACAGTTAAGAAATGGACGTTAAATACTAACTTAATAAAGAATAAATAAGTTTTGCAAAATATCATTGACATTCTCACCCAAGCTAAAAATAACCTTGAAGTAACAGATATACCATAGGACATTTAATGGGAAGCAACAAAAGCCACTATTAGGGGAATATTAATTCAAAAAGCTGCTCTCTATAAAAAATTAAACAAAGAAAAAGTCATAACAATAGAATCAAAATTAAAAAGAATAGAGTCAGAATTACAAATTATTCATTCACCAGTACTTGAAAGTCAAATGGTTACACTACAGGGACAATTATGTGAAATTCAAACACAACAGTACTCAATCAATGAAATTAAACTTCTTCACAAATATGCCAAATGGGCTCAATCGCCCTCAAAAGCACTGGCAAGAATCATAAACATAAAATCCCTACCAAAATAAAGCAATTAAATTATAATAACAAATCTCTAGATATGAATGAAGAGATTATAGCAGCTTTTGAAGAGATTTACCAAAAACTATATGCCCCCCATGATCAGTTTAATGAATCATTATTTCATCAGTTTACCGAACAGTTACAATTTCCAGTACTGAATGACGGACAAATAAATAACCTTAATGCTCCCTTAGATGTAGAGGAAATCATTGCTGCTGTAAATAAGTTGAAACCAGGTAGATCACCAGGGCTAGATGGATAAATGGTGAAATTTTACAAGACTTTCAAAAAACAATTAGCTCCAATACTACTGAAAGTATGCAAATACATAATAAAGTATGGTACCAAAGACCTGTATATCAATAACTCAAAAACTATATTAATACCAAAACCCAAGTCTGATGCATCAAATCCAAATAATTACAGGCCAATAGCATTCATAAATATTGAGATCAAAATTCTTTCTACAGTCCTAGCTAGTAGAATCAAAAATATCTTACCTCTCATCATATCTTCTGAACAACTAGACTTTATGAGCAACAGACAAATATATGACAATACACTCACCATTGATTCAGTCATCAGTTTAAAAGTGAATGATAAATGCTCTAGCTATGCACTGTCACAAGATGCAACTAAAGCTTTCGACAGAGTACATTTTGACTTTTTATTAAAGATACTCGCTGCGGTAGCGTTGTCACCTCACAGTAAGATGCTGTCCAGTTCGATTCTCAGCTAAAGCGTCTTCTGCGTGGAGACATGCGTGAATGGGCGTACCTTCATTGAAGGTTGTGCGTCAAGGCTGGCAACTCGGCATGTAAAAATCTACTGCCAATCATTTTCGGACCGGAGTTTTGCTAACGGGGAAAAGCCGAAACAACAACACAACATTAAAGATACTCAAGGAATGTAGCATTCTGAAGATTATATAAACATGGTTAGGGCTTTATACAAAATGCTACAACAACACTATTTATAAATAAAAAACAATCAAAACCTATTCAAATTATGAACGGTACAAGGCAAGGATGCCCACTATCACCATATCTGTTCAAGATATACATAGAACCTCTACTTCTTAAAATATCACAAAGAACTTACCACCATCTTATGAATATTTCCAAAATCCTAATAAAGTGTACAACTTTTGCTGATGATCTAAACATCTACTTTGAATTCTCTAATGCAGATTTGAATAAGATATTAAACTCCATTGAAAAATTCTCAAAAATATCTAATTATGCTATTAACCCAAATAAATCAGTCATATTCATTCTGAATATTATAGGACATAAGGAATTCTATTTCACTGAAACTGAAGTTAAAGTAAATTATAATCTCAAATATCTTGGCATCATGTTCACTCACCCCCAATCTGATATGACTAAAAACAATTTGCTTAAAACCTGGACTAATATCACTGAAGACAATAAGAGGTGGTTAAATCTCAATCTATCTCCACTATCTAAGGCAGCTATAGTTAAAATGAATATTCTTCCAAGATTAATGTTTCATTTTAGTGCTATTAATCAAAATATACCAACAAAACTTCTTTTCCAAACTTAAAACACTACTAGGAAACATTATTTGGCATCCAAAAAATATAAGAATAAAATACACTAGATTAACGTTACCTAAACAAAAAGGGGGGTCTATGTCTACCTGATTTCCAAACATACTATAACATTATAAATGCTAGTCGAATTATACAAATAGCAAGTTTTGAGCCATTCAACAAATCATGGTATCTACTATGGATTAAAATATATTACAATCATCTAATGTCATCCAATTTAAATCCTAAACCAGTACCCTTTCTAAATTCTAAGACATTAAAGCATTTTAAGGCCCATCCCATAATCATAAGAAACACATTAATATTTCAAAAGCTGGTATCCTCCCTAAATCTTAAGGATACTTTGGTACTAGGACAACCAATACACCTTAATCCTAATATTAAATTAAATAATACTATGATAAATCTGAATCATTATCCAAAAACTTAAACATCACTGTATGGGACTTCTACCAGGTCAAAAGCCTTTCAATTGTAAATATTAGGCAAAGATTTGAAGTAAATAAAAGTTATAACACCATAATCAACCAATTAATATACCTGATTAATACACATACTATGAATGTTAAAATAGATAACCAAGACATGCAGCTATATCAACAAATTATTAACCTGTTATTTTTGAGATCTAAAATGTTATTAAATACTTATGGATTAATAACAAAAACTAGATAACAAGATGCACTTCTATATTCAAAATTTTGGGAAGAGAAAAATAATACAATTACTGTTGAACAAAAATCTGCTGCAATCGAACTTACTTTGAAATTAACCCCCCTCAAAAAACTAATTTATACACAAATTATGATTAATAACAATGCTCATCACACACCACTTTTTCTAAGTAAAATTAATCCCTTACACTCTCCTTATTGTACCATATGCTAAAACAGTGTTGCCGACACCCTTCATATTTTTTTTTGAGCTGCAAGAATGTTTACAAACTATGTTGGTCATTAAGAACCAAGTTAAAAAAAGGGATGCACTAAATCTACCTTGTCATGGGAAATGGCAATTTTACATGTATTCCCCCATCAAATTTTCCTATAAAAATAAACACATCATAGTCACATTGTGTGCAATGATGAAATCATACATAGCTCAAAACTGGTTAGATAGAAGTAAAATCACATGGGAAGAATTTAAAGGAATGGCTGTAAAGTACTTAGTAGCCAGCAAACTAATTACAGGAAGCCAAAAAAAAATCTATCCTACTATCAGAAACATTGGAAAATGCTTATAGAAATCTTAGGACAAAACTGATTTATGAACAAGGGACTACACCATCAGTATTAATCAATGTGAATAAGGAAAACTAAAGATAATTAGTATTGTAAAATGTTTACCCACAAAAACAGGGGGCAGGTCATGGTAACACACACACACACACACATATATATATATATATATATATATATATATATATATATATATATATATATATATATATGATGAACATTTAAGGTGACATCAATGTATATAGTGTACATAGTTAGTACAAGATATAACGTTAGGTGGGCTAGAATGTCTTAATGCAAGTGTTTTAATGTCAGATTTCAATATGATGTATATTATCTCTGTGTAGTTTTCTGGTTTACAGCTCAATATAAACAGCTTGATTGTTAGTTAATTCTGCATATTGTTAGTTTAACACTGATGGTTCATGTTATGTATATCTTATTAGGATTACTGCAACTTGAAATTCCAAGTACCTTGTCCTAATATTTTTCTGTGTCATGTTTTCTTGAATTAAAAAAAAGAAAAAAAATGCAATAAAAAATATATTTGAAAAAAAAAAAAAGAAACTGCCATTTCTGCAGGAGTGAAATTTTCAAGTTGGCAATTCACTGGACTCATTCATGAAAACTACCCTATATCCAAGTCATTTCTTTGTATGCTACATCAAATGGGACGTTGCCTTTAGATTTTATCTTACTAAAGCTCTAATGACAGCATACAACTGCCACTGATTTTTTAAAACTTTTTCAAAGTTATGAAGCCATAGGTTAGCAACAGCACCGTGATTAGTAAGTTATTGCACTACAGTGATGTGTTAGAAAGTTAATATTCCTGATGTGGTTTCATTGGTACACAATGCCTTGGTATCAAGTAGAAAAACCTGAAACCACATGACCATATTTAGGTTTGAACTGAGAGCATGATACAATAGACTTATAATTTATAATCATTAAGCCAGAGATATTCTATAATATATCATGAATACCTTACCAGTGCAAATAGAAGAGCTTGCATCTGTGAAAGTCTCCTTCCCAGACTTAGATCTGAATCCTTGCTGACAGGTACATCCGTAGCTTCCAATTGTATTGGTGCAAATGGCGTAATTACCACAGATGCCCATGTTTTCCTGGCACTCATTTTTATCTGCATTTTACAGGATAACATACCATAAGTAATGTGTGGCAAAAAAGTGAAATGCACAACTTTGAAAAAAATGAGAACTGCATGAGTTTGCTATTTTTTCATTCATGGAAAAATGTCTCACAGGTGTATATCACTAACAGCAACATATGTAGTAAAGTATTAAATTAAGTGCATATAAACAAACATACTTTAAAGACAAGACAGTATATATGCACCTTCCTCTCTAGTGTCTTTTGTTATAGTGTATTAGTTTTAAATAAATAATTAAATAAGAAATAAAATAAATGCATCTCTGTTGCTCATGCATGGTACACATTTCACAGTTCTTTGCTCCACAGATAATTTCTTACTTTCAGTTAGCTAGAAATTACATTTGTCTCTCTTCTGTTTCTGCATTGTATGACATTTTTGCTTTATTGCATCTAGCTGGATGTATCTATTATAAAACCTTATGGAGAGACATTTAGTTTTGAACTTTCCTCATCTGCAGTGCTTTCTTCTTCTCCTTTTTTGTATTGTAAGAAAATCTATTTCTTACCATATAATCTAATTTATGGAAGTTTGCACCACTGCTCAGGACTCTATTGATGTAAACGATCTTGTCACTGATGACTGTGTTGTTATGTCTATGGTTTTATAACATGGCATAGATTAGTGGAATCCACTGAAGTCAGGCCCATTCACAGATGTCAGCATTCATGCAAAAACTGGGGCATCATTTAAACGGACATTTTTGGTTTTGTTTGTGGGCGGAAAAAACAAAACAAAACATGAGAACATGATAGTTTCCGCATTGCTTAGCCCAGTTTATTGCCAGAGCAATGCTCATCTGGAAATACAGCTATAGATATAACTCTGAAACAGATACATAATTAGATTTATGCATAACTCATGATGCCGCATTTGTTGGATTTTCTTCCTCATACATCATCAAGAACCATCTGGACTCATACTTTGGAACACGTCTGAAAAAATCAACTTTTTTTTATATAAGGCAAATAGACTACTTAGCTATAGCAAGACTATGGGTCCATTCCTAGTAGTTGAGGAACAAGTAGTTGACTTGTCACCTCATTACTTACTGCATCCTTCCCCAAATGTGGAGCAAATAAGGAGGATGTTTACAATAATTTTGGGGTATGGTAACAACCCCCAAACTTCTGAGCTGTAGATTCACAACAAACTATCGCAAATGCCATTTCTGCAAGCATGACAGTTTTGAAGCTGGAAATTTGTTCAATTGGTTCTTGACATACAGCCTAATATCTAATTTTTCTCACATTTTACAACAGTGCAAAGAGATTTGGTATTAGATTTCACCTTAGTACAGCTCTGGTCATAAATTACATCTGCCACTGATTTTCAAAACTACCATTTTAAATATTATGCGCAATGTTAAGGTAAGATTTTTTTTAGGAAGGTATAGGTCAAAAACAAAGCACATAGGACAGTAACTTATTACTGTACAATAATATGGTTGAATGTTATCATTCCTAGTGTTGTCCAATTGATATCTCTCCATTAAAGTACACATTGTCTAATATTCATGTAGGAAAATGTGAAATCACATGAACATTTTTTAAATTTGCAGTGAAGGTGTGATAACTGCAAATCTGTTAAGTTATAGTCTTTAAACCAGTGATATTATGCTACTATTTCATAAATGTCTTACCAATACAACCAGAAGAGCTTGTATCTATGAAAATTTCCTGCCCTGACTTAGACTTGAACCCACGTTGACAAGTACAGTTATAGTTTCCAATAGTATTGGTGCAAATGGAGTAACTGCCACAGATGCCTGGATTCTCCTGGCACTCATTTCTATCTGCATTTTAGAAAATAACATATCATAGTTAGTGAATGTCAGAAAATGACAAAGAACAACTTTGTAAAACATGACAGCTACATGCATTTGGCATTTTTTCTGACAAATAATAGAAATGCTTCACAGCTCCATATGAATAACTAGATCATGTGAAGTAACATTAAAAGGAAGCGCATACACAGAAATATCTCAAAGACAAAACAGAGTACTTACAGCTTTCTTCTAAGGTATTGTTCTTCGTTATTGTAAATTAGTCTTAAAAAAATAATAAACAATCAGTTGGCACGAAACATATACCATTGGAAGCCACAGTCAGCTGGAGGCAGTCATCTATGAGCAGAAGTCAGAGAAGGTTTTCAGGTCAGCAGAGAGTTGGCTAAGGATATGGAAATTGACTACAGTGACAGGACAATAATTTAAGGAAGTGCTCAGTTCTCAGGTACCTGAGAAAGGAGAGGAAATATCTGGGGTCTGAGAAGTATGGTAGAGTCTGTCTCACAATAACATGTGTTTGAACTATAGAACAGATATGTAGCTATGACAGAAATGGAAATAAGGTGCATAAGGAAATCTGGTGGTGGATTACAGAAGGTCAGTAACTCAGATGGTATACATAGTAAACTCTACACTGGAATTCATGCTGATAAAGTTTATAGTAATTTAAAGAAAACTCAACCATGGCAATAGAGCAAAAGGGTAACAAAAGAAAGTCATATGGAGCAAAGGATCATTTGCTGCAAAATAAAGTCATAATGGAGAATTATAAAAAGGGGAAGAATCTAAGTATGACATGGATATACTACAATTAAGCATTTGACAGCATCGCACATTCATGGATAAAGGAGCGCTTACCTTACAAATATATAAGATACAGCATACACTGATCAATTACATTACAGTAACTATGAATCAGTGGCAAACCACTTTGTAGTTAGGCCATGATAAAGAACAAATTAGTATCCCAGGAATAAAAATCCAAACAGGGATAGTCCAAGGTGACTCTTTGTTACCACTGCTCATTTGCCTTGCTCCTAATTCATTAAGCTGTTTAATTGACAGATCAGGTCATGGCTACAATTTGGTTCCCAGAAAACAACAAACTGTAAAGACTTCTCAACTTTTTTTCTGGATGATTTAAAATAACATAGTTCATCAGATGAGGAAATGAAAGTACAACAGCAAGTAGTCAAAACTTTCTCAGATAATGTGAGAATGTCATGTGAAAAAAGTAATCTTTAAAGCAGGAAAGCTGCACCACCAAGGAAATATCATTCTGGCATACAAATCTGATATTAAAGAACTTGAGAAAGAGGGAGTATATAAATATCTGGGAAGTGATGAGGAATCAACAATAAAACATGAAGAAATGTAAATAATGCTTAGTAAGGAATATTTTAGAAGACTAAAATTAATACTGAAAACAGCCCTGACATCTAAAAACAAAGTACAAGCTATAAACTGATTTGCTCATACTGTTCTAACTTATAGTTTTGGGGTGATTGACTGGCCCCAAAAGGTATTGGATCAGTTGGACAGGAAAATAAGAAAAATGCTCCATGCTTATCAAATGATTTATGAAAATCAGTGTATACCAAGATTATATATTCCCAGTTCTGAAGAAGGCATAGGCCTCCTCAAAATTTATTACATGTATATATTTGCAATCGTAGGGCTGCATACATATCTGCTGACCTGACAAGATGCAAACATAGTGAAGGTTTTATACCATGAGGAGAAAAAGTCTAAGATGAGTTCCCTGCTTAGTTTGGCAGAAGCATATCTGTGTCAAGCAGGAATGGAAATCAAACCAGAAGTAGGTAAAAATCAGGCAGCAACTGAATGTGCCAAAAAAACAAAAGAAAGAAACAATATATGGTTAAGGATCATATGAGAAGGAAAGAAATGTGGAAAATGTATAAATATCCAAAGTCAAAATACCTGTAACTGCTAAAGGTGCACTGAGAAAAGTCAAGCAAGGAAAAGAAAAAAAAGTGTCACAACCACGGACCAACGTAAAATAAAAACAAGAATTTTTTAATATCCAACGACACGATAAAAACAACAGGTCCCCTTGTTTCAAACGATAAGTGCTTTCAGATTTCTCCTTCTTCAGATCGTATAACAGGAAGGGGAAACTGTTACATTTAAAAACATGCAAAGCACCAATCAGACGTCATTTTCAGGACAAGCCTCTTATTTTCCAATGAGTAGTTGCACCATTGAAGGACTGTGAAAGGAGACACTCCTTCTATTCAGCCAATCACTGTTCTCTTGTTCTTTAGCATAGGTTTTAATGGTACTATGGCATTAAGTCCTGGCGATCTATCTGCCCTTAAATTTATAATCCATTTGGCTTTGTTTCTTTCAGTATTATTTGTTATGTCCCCTTGTCTCATACCTTGAAAAGTAATTTCAATGACTTGAAATTTAAAGTGATGGGTTGGAAATTGTGCAACATGACATGCTAATGCATTCTTGTTGTCTATATTCCAAATGTCATGAAGATGTCTTAGAATTCTATTTTGAAACATTTGGTCTGTTTTTCCAACATAATATGCTGAACAAGCCTGACATACTGCATGATAAACAAGATGCAGTGTACGACAGTCAGCATGACAATGGAATGAATATACTTTTCCAGTAGTAGGATGCCTAAAGAAGTTTGCTGTATCCATGCTGCTACATGCACAGTGAAATGTACCTTTCTTCTTACTAATAGTCCTGTGAGAAAAAACATCTTTCATACAGAGTATGCGCTTTAAGTTCTTTTTGTTCCTAAAAGTAAACTTGGGAATATCACCTACAATTTCACACAGCCTGTTGTCCTGTGTGAGGACAGGCCAAAACTTTTTTATTATCTCACAAACTTGCTTATTATCATTTTTGTAAGTTAGAATTAGATTACGTTGCTCTTTTCTGGGAATATTGCTTGTAGTTAACCCATTACTAACATTGGCTCTCCTATGAAGAAACGGGAAACCTTTGTCTTTCCTAAGTTGAGCCCTTTTCTCAACACTAATGGTGGTATCTTTGAAGCTGTAACCTCTTTGTCCTAAGTTGGCCTGAAGTTGCTCTAGCTCTCTATGATACTCAAATTATTGAGTGCATAGCCTGGAAATTCTAGTTACTTCATTCACCATAATATTCTTAGACACATGCTTAGGATGTAAGCTGCTTTTGTGCAAGTAGTGACTTTTCCATGTGTCTTTCCTATGTATGGTAGTATTAACCTTTCTTTCTTCATCTAGAAACACCGTCACATCTAGGAAATCAATACTTGCAGGAGGACTTTGAGCCAGGAATTTCAAGAAGGTAGTAGTTCCATTCAAGTAAGTTACAAAGTTCTCCAATTGCTGTGCATTACCTCTCCATAGGAAAAAGAGGTCATCAACAAAAAGACCATAGTAAATTACATTATTATACCATGGATTCAAGGTGTTGAGAACATATTTCTCTTCCCATTCTGATAACACCAGGTTAGAATAGCTATTGGTACATGGTGTGCCCATGGCAACTCCCCAACGCTGCCAATAGTAATTCCTACCGTAATAGAAAATGTTGGGTGTCCAAGATGATGTCAAGTAGGGTACATATGAGATCCAAATCAAGATTATGTACCACTCTTCTACCCAAAGTTCTTATAGATTCAACCCCATAATCATTGGGGATAGAAGTAAGAAGGCTACAAATGTCCATAGTCACAAGAAGAATGTCAGGAAATTCAAATGTTGGTCTATGACAGAGCCTAACTGATTCAAAAAAGTACCTGCGTCTTTAAGAATCATTGGTATAGCTGTTAGCAATTATTTTAATTCCCTTTCCACATAAATTGATAAGGGCTCTGTGACCCAACCATGGCCTGCTACAATTGGTTGTAGTGGAGGACTGACAATGTCCTTATGAATCTTTGGCAGTCCACCAACCGAGGGTATGATGGGATGAAGTGTCTCATAGAACTCAAATAAGTCCTGACTTATTCATCTTTGCATCAATAATTATTCTAGATCCTGTTTCACACCAGCAATTTTCATATCCAATTGTACTTTACTTATTTTCTCATAGGTCTTAGTGTCCTGTAGCATTAAATCCATCTCATTACAATACCACTTGGAATCTAGTACCACTGTGGCACCGCCTTTGTCTGAGGGTTTAATCACAACATCTTGATTGTGCTGTAAATCAATCAACCCTGCTTTTCCTTTTGTAGAAATGTTATGATAACATCGTATTTTTGTTTCCCCCTGTCTAATTTTCTCTACTTCATTCTCACAGAGCTTAATAAAGAGATCCACTGTGGGATGATTCACGTGGACAAAAGTACTCGGTTTCTTTAGATATTGTGGCTGTTTGGCTTGATTTCCAAAAATGTTACGTAGAGATACATTTCTGCCAAAATACTTGACTTCAAGGACAAACTCACTAAGGTCAGAAGAAAGTGAAGGGATGAAAGTTAGACCTTTGTTTAATAACTGTAGCTGGTAATCACTGAGTCGAACTTTAGATAAATTCACTACTAAATCAGAACGGTTCACTATATGGGTTTCTTCCTCTTTCTTTCTTGACTGTTGGACCTGGGATACCACAGGACAGTAACTCATTACACTGCTGGGGTTTATATTAGAACACCGAACATTCAAAATGTTGAGTGTTCTAATATCGAACCCTAGCAATTGAAAAAAAAAAAACATTGAACATTCGGAACACTAAATTTTTCCTAGGGAAAAAATTTGCTGTTCCAAAATACATACACACAACACAAGCACACCAAACAAACAGCAATCCACACACATACACCTAAACTCTAACACCTAACCCTACACTAAACTATACAAACACCACTAACTATCCACTTACCTTAACCCAAACCCTAACTCTAAGGTCCATCACTATCGCACAGTCACCTTACCCGCGCCCTAACCCTAACTCACCTAACCTGCCCTAACCCAAACATCCACACAATCGCACACTTACCTGACCCATGCCCTAACCCTAACTCACCTAACCCACCCTAACCCACACGTCCACACAATCTCACACTTACCTGAACCCGACCCGTAACTTTCCACCAGAGTGCTGAAAATACCGAAGCAACAAAAACAAACAACCAAATTCTTTCCCTAGGAAAGAATTTGGTTTCCTGTTACTTCGATATTTTCAGCATTTGCTGAAAATGGGTCGATATTAGAACACCCGACATTTCAAATGTTCGGTGTTCTAATATAGACCCCACTGCTGTCATACATTACATATTTTACATTCCTGATGTGGTCCCATTGCTACAGCTCCAGTAATGTACACAATGTCCAGTTAGGAAACATGAAATCACATAATAATGTGGATGTTTACAATGAAGGTGTCATACTACAAACTGACATGTTACAATCATTAAGTCAATGATGTTCTACTACTATATCATGAGTGTCTTACCAATGCAATCAGATGATCTTGCATCTATAAAAGTTTTCATCCCAGACTTAGATTTCAACCCTCTTTGACAAGTACAGGTGTAACTTCCAAATGTATAACTTCCAAATGTATTGGTGCAGACAGAGTAATTACCTCAGATGCTTGTGTTCTTCTTGCACTTATCTCTATCTATATTTTACAGAACAATATACCATAGCAAGTAAAAGATGGAAAAATAACAATGTACAACTTTGCAATACAATAGAGATGCACGCATTTGTCATTTTTCATAGAAAGAAACAAGTTTCACGTACTATATCATTACCAGCACTGCATAAATTATTAAAAAAGAAAGTACATATAATCAAATATACTTTAAAGACAAGACTGTACACATGTCATCTCCTATCTTAGGTATTTTTTGTTTTTCATTATCAGCCTTACATAAAGAATGTATATTTACACAAAAAAGTAAGATGGAATGGTCCACAAAAATCAGGCCAACTCCACAAAAACATAATGAACGACAATTGTGAATAATTGCACTCACAAATAAACTATACACATTTTAAACTGGTAAGCACTTTCATCCCTTTATTAGAAACTTCATCAGACAATAAAACTAAATGCAATGGACATATATATACTCATTTCATTCAGCTCCCAAAAAAAACACACACCCCTTAACCAGACAATCATGGGACAAACCATACCTACATCCAATCAATACATCCATAACAGTAAAAAAAAGAATACAAATTTCAACCTATAATTATCACATTTAAAACCTGTTTTAAAATAAATTACATTCTTAATACATTTTCATCTTTCCAAAGACTTTCCTTTTAAAATGCTAGTAACTGCCAGGTTACTTCCCATTTTTCTAACAATGGGGACCAGGTCCCACCCCTTTCATGTCGCCTCCTATCTTAGGTATTGTATTTTGCTTTTCATTATTAGTCTTAAATAAAGAATGTGTATTTATACAAAAATGCAGCTTGTTACACTGCTCTCATAGGTTCATAGATTACAATTAGGCTAACTGCCTTTGAGGGCCATTTTAAGCCTAGCCATTTACTTCATTTGAGAATCAAACCTTGTGTCTGAAGCTGAACACCTTTACCATTATGCCAACCTCCCACCTTCCAATAAATACATACTTAGATTAGTACTAGGCTAACTGCCCTTGTGGGCCATTTTAAGCTTAGCCAGTTACCCCATTTGAGAATCAAACCCTGCAACTTGTACCTTTAAGGCAAATATCTTGACCATTATGCTAACCTCCCTTTTTGAGGATATTATGGGAATATGCTATTACATCTTTAGCTCAATTTGTTTATGCTTTCACTGTATTTAACATAATTTTATACTGTTCTAGCTGGCATCTACAGTTACATACTCTGGTTTTAATTTATTTACAATTGCTAGAGTGATAAGCATGTTTTTTTGTTGATGAGATCAGTAAATTCTGGCATGTTCCAGAAACATTCCAAAAATGATACCTACATTTTTTTGCCATGGCAAAATCCTATTATTTTGTAGTTGAATTATCATGTTTATTCATGTAGCATATTAACATCACTCACTGGAAGGGCCTTTCTGGTATACATAAACACATAAATGATGAACAATAGTGAAGAATTTTGAATCAATTGAATGGCGTCTCTACAGAAGTGCACAGGTTATGTCCTGTGAATGTGTTATTTCTGCACTACAGCAAGTCCTTTGACATAACTATTATTTTGAGGTGAACAAGAAACTGGTTGGCTGAGAACAAATGAAGAATTGATATTTTGGGAAGGAGCCTGGAGAATTCAGATCATCATGGAAAAACACTTGGGGTGTGCTGTGACATATCCAGTTTAACAACTGTAGGTTAGCATCACATTGTGGTAACTGGCAAATTTAGTGTTTAGTACCGCAGGTTATAGTTACATTTGTTTGGCATATGTTTGGGAAGAAATGGCCTGTTTGGAATGTATTACAAGAAGGTACAGGATTATGCATTCAGGGTACGGGGAGTAAGCAAGGAAACACACAAACATTGAGTGATATCTCAGTGAATGCCAGACAGAAGGATTTGTGATGTTAGTCATCCAATACATGAACTGTGCATCACACTGCAAATAGGCAAGGGTAGAACCAAAAATGTACTTGGGTTTGTTAAGGGAGAGGAGACTCTAGAGATACTGAATTAACTAATCCACTGCAAAGGATACTGGGAAGGCTGCTTCTCAAATGTCCAGCTTAAGTGCTGCCAGGAAAAAGAGCAATACTGGAATTTGGAAGCTGCAATTTGAAGACAGAGTGGCTCTGTACTACTACACCACAGAGATATCTAAGAGTTCAGAGATCACACAGAAACTTAAACAATATCGTAGGAAAGATCTGATTTCAAAGAAAAATACTTAGTCTAACTTTCTTCTAAGTTTAACTATTCCTAAGAGAAATTACAGTGCTGTAATCTTACTTACATACATAAAGAGCAAGCAGTGCTGGGTTAGATGTCCAAGATCAAAATGATTACAGTCTCTCACTGAACAATAGTTTTTAAACACTAACCAACAGCTCTGCTGACGCCCTCCCAAATTACATCATTTTGACACTTAGGTTTTCTCAAGCCACAAACTGCATTATTTAGCAAGCTAACACCTGCTCAGGAAACTACAACAATACAAGGCATTTCACATATACACTCTAGCAGAAACCAGAGCAATAAAGCACCTTCCACTTGTACATTCTGGCCCTTAACTTTAACCTTAAAACAATGGGCATGAAACCTTCATCCAGACCCACTGGAGCCAACTTGTAAAACATTAAAGAGATTCATAATATCTTTCCAACTTCAACAGACACATTTGAAATCCTTGGCTTGGTTTTCCTTACAGAAGATGGCAATGTTGCAACAATCTTGAAGTTTACATTTTACAGTGTTTTCTTTCATTTAAAAACACAAGCCTGTATTTTACATTTATTTATACAGTTGATAGAATTATGTATCAAATTCTATTTGACTAGGCTGGCAGCCTTCAACCATCTTCCTCCAATCTTCACATCTCAACCCCCCCCCCCGGGAGAACTCAAGCAGGTTTTTCAAGTGCCCCTTGAGAAACATCGCTTGAGAGTGTCAGGTCTATCTGGGTGTACCTCACCCCATTCCCTGTCTTGAGACCCCATCTGCATTGGCATTGCTACTCACACTGCGGTGCTGCACTTACATATCCTATGCTTGCAACCCCAGGCTCCATCTTAGCAACTTGGCATTTTGCTAACTGGCTCTGTTTAACCATGTTAGAGGGTTGTGATCTGTCATCACACTGAATTTTCTTCCATACAGATAAGGCTGAAGTTTTTGTAGTGCCCACACTATGGCTAGACATTCCTTTTCTACCGCTGCATAGCATTCCTCCCTGGGTTGGAGCCTATGACTGAGATAAACCACTGGGTGCTCTTCTCCCTCTGAAGAAATCTGGCTAAGTACAGCCCCCACCCCATAGTTTGAAGCATCCACCTGCACAACAAATTCTTTGCTATAGTCTGGACTGGCTAACACAGGGGGTCCTCCCAAAGCTTCCTTAAGCTTCTGAAATGCCTCTTCACATGCTGGGGTCCACACTACCTTATCTGGCTTGTTCTTTCTTGTCAGGTCTATGAGGAGAGCAGCTATGGTACTATAATTGGGAACAAACTTTCTGCAGTACCCTGCTGTCCCTATGAATGCCCTCACCTGCTTTTTGGTAACAGGTGCAGGCCATGCCTGAATGGCTTCCACTTTGGCAGGTTCTGGCCTTATCTTACCATTCCCACTCTATGTACTAGGTAGGAGACCTCTGCCATACCCACCTGACATTTGCTCGGCTTAATGGTCAACCATGCCCTCTGCAGTCTGCCCAGCACCTCCCTGACATACTGAAGGTGCTCTTGCCAGGAATGGCTGTAGATAGCAATATCATCCATGTACGCAAGGGCAAACCCTTCTGCTCCTACTAAGATATGATCTACCAGCCTCTGGAAAGTTGCTGTGGCATTCTTCATCCCAAAGGGCATATTTGTGAACTCATATAAGCCAAAAGGAGTCACAAGGGCTGACTTCGCTCTAGCACTGGGAGTCAAGGTCACTTGCCAGTAACCCTTGGTAAGATCAATGGTTGTAAGATACTTAGCCCCACCCAGCTGCTCTAGGGCCTCACCTGTCCTAGGCATGGGGTAAGCATCTGACTCTGTGTGACTATTTAATTTCCTGTAATCCACACGGAACCTGGTGATGCCATCCTTCTTTGGCACCAACATCACTGGTGAGGCCCAGGGACTGTTGGACTCTTGAATCACCCCTAGTTCCAACATCTCCTGTACCTCTTCCCTCAGCGTCTGTTTGACTCTATCAGTAACACTATAAGGGGCCTGCTTGATAGGCCTTTGGGGTCCTGTATCCACCTGGTACTGCACCAGGTGGGTGCATCCTGGTTTCCCAGTGAAGACATCCCCAAATTCCTGCAATTCTGCTTGTATTTCTTGAACCTGGGTAGGAGATAACAGCTGGGACATTGCTACCCCTTCCACCGAGGTGTCAGCCCGAGCCTCACTGAGGAGATCAGTCACAAGATCTCTCTCAGACTTCTCCTGCAATCCACTGCAAATGCTCAGCACAAGGGCCTCCCTATCATGGTAAGGTTTCATCATGCTAACATAGTACAGTGTGTGCCCCTGCCATCTACCTAGCACTTTCACCATGTAGTTAACATCACTTACCTTTCTTACCAGCTTGTAGGGTCCCTCCCAAGCTGCTTGCAACTTGTTGTGTCTGACAGGAATGAGAACCATTACCTGCTGCCCCACAGCATATTCCCTAGCTTGAGCATTCCTGTCATACCACACCTTTTTCTGTTGTTGGGCTTCTGCCAGGTTTTCCTGGGCCAAGCCCATAACTTCCCTGAGCCTTGTCCTGAGGTTTAGGATGTATGCCACAACAGACTCCTTATGAGACTCACACTCACCTTCCCACTCATCTCGAATTAAATCTAGAGATCCACTCACCCTATGCCCATACAGCAACTCAAATGGTGAAAAACCTGTGAATTCCTGGGGAACCTCTCTGTAAGCAAACAACAGATGGGAGAAATATTTGTCCCACTCCCTCTTAAGCTGATTTGCAAATGTCCGTAGCATAGACTTAATTGTAGAGTTTAACCTCTCAACAAGACCATTAGTCTGGGGGTAGTTTTCATGTGCTTCACCCCACAGGACTTCCACAGACAAGCCAGCAGGTCTGACATAAAATCGGCACCTCTGTCAGACAGTATTTCCTTTGGGAAACCTACTCTGCTGAAAATCTCTAGCAAAGCATTTGGCACCTTCTCGGCCTCAATGGAGGACAAAGCCATTGCCTCAGGGTACTGCGCATCATAATCTACAATCACTAGAATATACTTTTTCCCTGTGGAACTTGGGGTACTCAGGGGACCCACAATATCCATAGCTACCCTCT
This sequence comes from Protopterus annectens, assembly GCF_019279795.1. Taxonomy (NCBI): domain Eukaryota; kingdom Metazoa; phylum Chordata; order Ceratodontiformes; family Protopteridae; genus Protopterus; species Protopterus annectens. The sequence continues at coordinate 1,466,082,610 of NC_056743.1, forward strand.
GAAATGGCTCCTCAATCACATACAAAGGCATCAAAGGAGCTCTCACCTTGTCTCCTGCCTTGTCTACCTTTCGGCACTGCTCACAGGTCCTGCAGTACCCTATTACATCTCTGGAAATTCGAGGCCAATAGAAGTTTTGCATAATATGCCTCTTTGTACGTTTTATGCCCATATGACCTGCAAAGGGAATATCATGGGGAATAGCTAGAAGCACCAGACGGTAAGCTCTAGGCACTACCAACTGCTGTAGTCTCTCACCTTCTAACCCTCTTTCAGGGGTCTACTCTCTGTACAGTAATCCTTTGTTCCAGTATACAGATTACCCCTTCCCTTGAGAATCAGGTGCCTCCCTAGCTACCTGCCTCAGACCTTGCAATGTAGGGTCTGAGAGCTGAGCCTGTCTCAACTCCCTCCTTGTAACTCTTTCCAACTCCCCTTCCACAGGAAGTCTGGCATCTTCTGACAGTGGTGCCTCACTGTCAGCCTGGGTACTACTACTCATGTCTAATATTGCAATCACTCTGTCCAAGGGACCATCAGTATCCACAAGCAGTTGTGGCTCACATTCAGTCTCACTGCTACAGAGCAGCTCCCTCCCTGAAGTAACCACCTCAGCAGTCCTGGCTGCAAGTGGCAGTCTATCTGGGTCTCCCCCAGGCTACCAGACTTATATGCTTGTTTCCAAGCCTGACTGCGTGTAACTGCACAAGTGCAGGTTACTGCACTATCAAAATCATTCCTATCAGGACATCTGCAGGTATATCTCAAACACACCTACTCGCTGGCTTCCTTTTCTACCCTCCCAGTCGAGGTGAACCCTAGCCAAAGGTTTTTGGAATGGGATCCCTCCTAAAGCCCTGACTGGAGTAGACTGCCCAGGCAAGTAGAGCTCCTCCGTAACCAGTACAGGCTTTACAATGGTTATATTAGAGGCTGTGTCTCTCTTAGCAATGGTTTCTTTGCCATTCACTACAATAGGATATAACCTCTGGTGGTAGTTTGGTACCCTTGTTGTCCCAAGGCAACCTACTATTGGCATTTTGTCTTTCCCACTTACTGGTTCTTTCACCTTTTGTTCCCTCCTTGCCTCCATGGACACCTGTGTGCCACATGGCCCCACTGGTTGCATTCAAAACACTTAACCCTAGCTCCTGGACGTATACCTGGAATAGTGGCTTCCCCTGCTACTGATGGATTCTTTTGGGGCAGTCTGTGCTGCTCACCATGGGTTCCTTTAGTCCCATGAGCAGTACTGGGGGTCCCTTTCCTGTGCAGGGATGCCCTGCTTTCTAGGTATAGATCTCCCTTCTTCCCCAACTCCTCTGAAGTAGCATGCTGTCTATCAGCTAACCAGATCCTCATGTCCTCAGGCAAAGTGATAAGGGCTTGTTCCCTTACCAAAAGGTCTGCCAGCCCTTCAAAAGTGGTGACCTGGCATCCACTCACCCAGCTATGAAAATAAGTGCTCAGTTCAGCAACATATTCACTTACATTTTCATCTGCCTTGCGTCTATGCTCACAAAACTTTTTCCTGTACATTTCAGGTGTTAGCTTAAAACATTCCAGCGAGTGTCTTTTTACAGCAGTATAATCAAAACAGTCAGTGTCATGCATTTTTGCTAAAGAAGTTACAGCTTTACCATGGAGTAAGGGGGTCAGGAACCATACCCAGAGCCCTTGGTCAACTTCATACTGTTTACATACCCTCTCAAACATATGAATGAAGCTATCAAAATTATCCCCCTCTTTAAACTGAGGAAGAAATTTACTGACCTTCTGTGCTTCTGGGGTCCGGTTACTCCCTTCCCCATTACCTCCATGACTCTGGCGAAGAGTCAGCATTTTCCTCTCATGCCTCCTCTGCTGTTCATTTACCTCAGCTTGTAGACTCCTCATTTTCTCAGCTGCTTCTAGTTCCATATGCCTGGCCTCCAAATCAATCTCTTTAGCTCCAGCTGGATTTTTAAGTCCAGTGTAGAAAGGTTGAGCTGTCCATTCTCTGAGGATATTGTATCTTCTCAGTAGTCTGATTGTCCTCCAGGCTGCTGTTTTCTGATGCAGATGTAACCAAGGCTGCAATCAGGTCTGCCTTAGTCAGGTTTCCATGCTCCAGTCCCGTAGCTTGGCACATCTCCATCAGCTGGCTCCTTGTCAGCTTTCCATACTCCTCTGCTGACATGCTGCCTGCTCACCCTGACTAACACTAAGCTAACAAAAGAAATAAAACAATTGTGATCTGAACTCTGAGTATACACTGCATGGCTGTTTTAGAGTACAAAACACTTTTAGAGATCACTGTACATAAGCTACAGGAATTCGCTCTACCCACACCACTACAAGCCATTTAGTGTTTGCCAACTAATCAATATGTGATGTGGATCCCAACACAGCAAATCAATATGTGATAACATATCCCAACCACTGCCACCAATATGTGACGCCCGTGCCCTGGCCCAGCAATCAAGGAGCCTCAGTCCTCACCACTGACACCAGAGAGGGTGACTCCTAGAAGAGGAAAGGATAACTAATACACACAGTAAAGTATAATTTTCCTTAAGTGCACACAGAGATCACCGTCAGTCTGGGGATGGTTGCTCCCTTGCTCACCAGGTCCCCAGTAAGACTCCCCACTGGTACAGCTATAGGGTCCAGATCTCAGCCTAGCTGGCAAGCTAACCTCCAGTACCCTCTCTGTCCAACCAGTGCTTCATGTCCCTGCCCAGGTAGCTGACACACACCCACACCTTGAGATAAGTATTTATACAACTTCACAGACAATCCTGGGAAAGGCTGACACAGATTCTCCAGCTGTACCCCTTTACCCAGACTATACGGTAGTAATTACTGCCACCACCAGCGTATTAATTTATCAGCTACCCAAACGCCCTTAAAATGGTGTCCAATTATTACTGTGCAATATTATAATCCAATGGTAGTATGACTAAGCAGTCAAAGCTTAATTTGGAGTGATTTAGACAGTACAATCTGTAAATATGTAATGTACTTTAGAGGTTAAATTATCTCTGCATAAACCAGCCACAGGTAAAGGTTTTAAAATATTTAATAATAAATAATTAAAACACAAGACAATACTACTAGCTACAGAGATATCTAAGAGTTCAGAGATCACACAGAAACTTAAAACAATATCGTAGGAAAGATCTGATTTCAAAGAAAAATACTTAGTCTAACTTTCTTCTAAGTTTAAATATTCCTAAGAGAAATCACAATGCTGTAACCTTACTTACATACATAAAGAGCAAGCAGTGCTGGGTTACATGTCCAAGATCAAAATGCTTACAGTCTCTCACTGAACAATAGTTTTTAAACACTAACCAACAGCTCTGCTGACGCCCTCCCAAATTACATCATTTTGACACTTAGGTTTTCTCAGGCCACAGACTGCATTATTTAGCAAGCTAACATCTGCTCAGGAAACTACAACAATACAAGGCATTTCACATATACACTCTAGCAGAAACCAGAGCAATAAAGCACCTTCCACATGTAAATTCTGGCCCTTAACATTAACATTAAAACAATGGGCATGAAACTGTCATCCAGACCCACTGGAGTCAACTTGTAAAACATCAAAGCGATTCATAATATCTTTCCAACTTCAACAGACACATTTGAATGCTTGGCTTGGTTTTCCTTACAGCAGATGGCAATGTTGCAACAATCTTGAAGTTCACATTTTACAGTGTTTTCTTTCATTTAAAAACACAAGCCTGTATTTTACATTTATTTATACAGTTGATAGAATTATGTATCAAATTCTATTTGACTAGGCTGGCAGCATTCACCCATCTTCCTCCAATCTTCACACATAGGTTCATAGGTTCATAGGTGTGTACTAGGCTAATGGCCCTGGGGCCTTTACAAGCCTAACCATAGGATTACCCTGGCATTTTGCCACCTGACCTTAGTTCCCATTGCCTCTGTCGAGTAGAGCCACTGGAGTTATCCCCGGGGTGAAATTTCTATTTCCCATCCACTCATCAAGATTTCTCTTGAAGAGGGTCAGCGAGGTGCTCTGCTTGATATGTATGGGAAGTCTATTCCATAGCATGGGCAATCTCTGGGTTGTGAACCTGTCCCTCCAGTGCATTCTGTTGATTGTGGTAATGAAGGTGACGTCTCTGGAGCATGTGGTGTGGAGGGATTGGGATTTCTTTAGATGTAGCATTTCTAACAGAGCTTGATCAGACATGACTTTGTAAGTCAAGCAGAGATCGCCTCTAAGTAGGTGATATGAGACAGAGAATAGTTGGAGTTTTTTGAGACTGTCCATATAGGACAAGTGTTTAAGGCCTAGGATCCTCTTTGTGAGGTACTTCTGTGGCCTTTCCAGTTGTTGCAGGTGTCTAATGAGGTACATGCCAAATGGAGCATTGTACTTGATGATTGGCCGAATGAGGGAAGAGTAGAGGGAGACAATGACCTCTCTCTTCCTGGAGGCAAAACCCTTAGTAATGAGACATGCCACATTGAAGGAATTTCTGACCACAGTGGCAATGTGGTGATCAAAAGAAACGTTGCTGTCAACCTGTGTTCCCAGATTTCTTATAACGTCTTCTGCGTTCAGTGGACTACCATCAATGTAGTAATTCAAGGGAACTGGGTTCTTCCCAAAGGGGATGATAACACATTTTTTGGTATTGAGCTTAAAGCCAAGATTCTGACACCAGTCGTTGGTCTCAGTGAGGCCATTCTGTAGAATATCAACTTCACATGGGGAGTGAATAATAGCTCCCAACTTGCAATCGTCTGCAAACTTTGTCAGCCAGAATCTCTTTGTGTTGGCCTGGAATTCAGAGAAGTAGATACCAAACAGGAGAGGACCCAGGAATGAACCCTGTGGGACTCCACTCATGATTAGTCTGCAGTCTGACTTGGAGTCAGCTACTTTCACATTGTGGGTTCTATCTGTGAACCAGTTTGCAACCCACCTAGTGTTGATGCCTAGCTTAGTGAGTTTTTCTATGATTCCTGAGTGAGGAATGGTATCAAAGACCTTGGCCAGATCAAGGTAGGCTGTATGAACTACCTTGCCTTTATCCACAGCTCTGGTGACTGACTCAAAGAAGTCAACCAAGTTGAGCAGGCATGTTCTACCCTTCACAAAACCAAACTGTGTGGGATCCAGACTTTGGATATTCCCTGTATCCTTGTTTATTAGTCCATGAGGATGTGTTCCATAGCTTTGCATATCAGACTCATTAGGCTAATGGGGCTATAGTTCCCAGGGTCTGTAGTCGCTCCTCCTTTGTGGAGAGGGATGACTGTAGCAGTGCACCATTCGGTTGGGACAATGCCTGAGGTGAGGCTGTGACTGAACAGGGCACACAGGTCAGGTACCAGTTCACTCTGTAGTTCATGTAGAATACAGCCAGGGATACTGTTAGGTCCCATAGAAGCTGTATTCTTGGCCTTGGACAGTGTTGTTTTAACCTGTACAGCAGTAATATTGGGTGCCTGGCAATCTACTGGTATTGTGATCGGTCCTTTGGGGGGAGAGAGGGATAAAGTTGGCAGTGAATCTGTCTGCCAGTATATTGGCAATATTTTTTGGCTCAGTATAGGAGGTACTAATGTGCAGTAGCTCAGAGCAAATCTGGGTATTGCCGTGGAGATTCTTTACATAACTATAGAAGGCCTTGTGGTTGTCTTTACTCTCTGCTGCAATTTTGTATTCATAGCTAGCTTTAGAGGATTTGATGAGGGATCTCAACTTTTTGTTGAGGCTGATAAGGGAGTTTTTCCAATCTTGGGACTTCACCTTATTCTGCATCCGTTTTCTCCTTCTGGTGTAGAGTTTGTTTATGGCAGGGGACCACCAGATTGGCTTCCTTTTTTTGGAGGAGAGTGTCTTGGCTCTATTGCGTATGGTAAGATCCATGCATTTGTGTACGTGTTGGTACAGTGCACTGGTGTATGATTCAGTGGTCATGAAACTATTCTTCATTTGCATGGGTGCTGTCAAGTTATCCACCTCTGTTTTTAGGAGCCCAAAGTTAGCTTTGGAGAAGTTTTTCATGGTGGTTATTTTGCGGGGTGGGGGGGGGGGTAGGAGGGATGTGGATTTCCAAGGTTAAGATATCAGTTAGCATTCCAGTGGAACGGGCTGTATTAATTAGCAAACTATGCCACAATACATATTTTCTCTCTCACAATATTAATGCTCTCCTTCTTTGTAACTAGTATATTCAAATTAAAACAACTGATTTGATTCTATCTACTACTATAAAACTAAAATGCCATGCTCTCCAATCAAACGTTAAACTCCTAAAGAGAGCCAGATCATGTTCAAATGGGACATTGGGCAGGGTAATTTATCAGGGCCACACCACAACCACTCCTCCCTCAGCAGCAGCACCCACTCCAGTCATTACTTGGCTATTTTTCCCCATTTACCGTGAACACTGTTCAAACCTGTCAGTGTGCATAGTATTTTCTTCTTTACTCTACAATGATTACAGACATGTAGATTCCATTTCATTTCAAATTTTATAACACAAACACTAATATCTTTTGGCTAAACAAAACATTAGAATCTCACAATGAAAAAAGACTTGGCGCAAACAGTAAACTTCTTTGTCCTTTAAACTCGCATTCACTGAGATGGCACTGAAGGTAATATTCAAGGAAAATGCATCGGGCCAGTGGTGGATTATGCAGACTTTTGGCTGTTTTCAAATCATAGGCCCCTTGCACACATTTGTAATTTCTTGTATACATGCCCGTGTTCTTTGATGCACCTTCCTGATTGTAGTAACTCATATTCTTTGTATAATACAGTACCACTTGTTAGAGTATGTTTTAAACTTGTAGTTTTGAACATTTTTCTAGTAAGCAATCACACAAAACATATGAACCAATAATGACAAAACTACCCATTTCGGAATATTTCAACCATAAAGGCCATTCTAACTTTGTAATCTACAAATATCAGTCAAAATGCACAATCTCTGCGGAAGTAAAAGTCATCTGAATAATTCTACATTAAAGAGTTCTTTAATGAAGAAGTTGCTACTGCAATCAATTTTACATTTCAGGGTTTCATCTTCAAATTCAGTTCCTGCTACCTTGAAAAATAAATTGCCTAAAAAAAAATTAAAAAAAAATGATAAAGCAGTAGTATTGCAATAGGGAAAGGTTTCATAGTTACTAGGCAGCTCATCTGAAGGAGGACACATTATGAGTGCAGCACTCCCATACCCCCTTAAAATCCACTGCAACATCAAGAATCCTTCTACATGGTGCAGGAGTAGAATCCACAGCCATTTCCACCAAAGCAAGTATGCTACTTGTGTGACTAGCACTATTCACATTCTTTACCACAAAAACTGAAAGCCATTTGCAAAACAGTACAGCTGCATATTGAAAACAGACTTAGCATGAACAGTAAATTTCTCTTCCTTTAAAACTCACATTTCGTTGAAAATTCACTGAAATTCACAATTCCTTGAAAAGGCACCGGAAGTCACAATTCCTCAAAAGTGCAATGAAAATCAAAACTCCTTGAAAATGCACTGAAGCTCACATTCCTTGAGCAGTCTAGCAGTTAGTTTAGAGGATTCAGGCTCTTTTCCCTTTGACCAAGGTACTGGGTTTGAGTCTGAGCAAGTTAGTTAACTAACCTGCCATACATCCCTAACAAGAGAATTTTACCCACTTACACATACGCACCATACCTCTCAACCTCTTAGAGCAAGAAATCTGGACAAAGCCATAAATAATGGGGGGGGGGGGGGCAAAGGCCCAAAAATAGAGACACTTTTTAAATATCACTGTTACAGACTTAGAAAGTTGATAGAATAACACATTTTGCATTAGCCTGACTTATCTGAAGGATGTAAAGTCTGAAACTCAAATGTCTGTCATTATTTTCTGACTTCAACCTTCAATGACTTGCCAGTAATTTTCCACAAAACCAGAATTTTATGAGAAACAGACCAAAAATACAAGGCAAAAATCTGGACAATCTGTAAAAATCTGTACAGTTGAGAGGAATGATTATACACACACACACACACACACACACACACACACACACACACACACACACACACACACACACACCTAACTTACTGAAGAAAGGAATTTCTCATCTCACAGTATCAAGCAAACAATGCATGTCTCATCAGCATGTTTACATTTTCAATGGAAAGAAGCAACAGCAGGAACATTTAAATGTGTGTTGATGTGTGTGTGTCTGCATGCACAGATGCAGCATGCATTCTTAAAGAAGAAATGTAGTTTACATTTTTTTAGTTAAAAACTAAATGAAGTAGCAGTCCTCCCCCTCCCGGCAGCAGGCCTTAGGCAATGGCCTAGGTTGCCTAATGCTGGATCCAGCTCTGCTCCTAAACACTATCAGGTATTTTATTATAATAATCCTTTGGAAAATACAAAATTGCTTCAATACAATACACAAAATCTTTTTCATATTCTTTAACTGTTAAATGATAACTATTCTCTAAAGTAGACCAAATTTAGAAATTAGTATGTATATACTCACTAAAATTCTACATACTATATTTCTGGTACAAGTAAAAAGATTAATATGCCACATTATCACAATATTTTATTTTTATTACATATTATTTTTCTTACTATACACGGTGGTGGTGCTGCGGTAGCGTTGTCGCCTCACAGTAAGACGCTGTCCGGTTCGATTCTCAGCTAGAGCGTCTTCTGCGTGGAGACATGTGTGAATGGGCGTACCTTTGTTGAAGGTTGTGCGTCAGGGCTGGCAACTTGGCACTTAAAAATCAACTGCCAATCATTAGCGGACCGGAGTTCCGCTGTGGCGACCCCTAACCGGGAAAAGCTGAAAGACACATACATTATTTTTCTTACTATCACAATCTGCAGAAATACGGATCTTTCCTCCTAGAGTCTTTCCTGAAAAGGGTCTCTCCTGGCACAGTTGAACTGTTTAGGCTAACAAATGGAAAACATATAAATAACAAATAAAAGTTGTGTATCTGTTGTTCATGCATGGTATAAATGTTGCACACGTTTTGCTGCACAGACATCTTTCTTATTTTCTGTGGATTAAGATATTAAATGTATTTCTATTTTCTGTTACTGCACTGTATGACTCCTTTTTCATTGACCCATAATGAAAGTGTTTTTATAAACCCTTATTGAACCACATTTAATATTGAACTTTCTTCTTGACTGCAATCCTCTCTTCTAGTTGTCCTTCTTTTTGTACTGTAAGCAATGTATTTCTGGCCATATAAACTGATCAAGTTTATACATCAGCTTACACTCATTTCTAGTGACAGAAACAATTTAATTTGTCACTAATAACTCCCTTGTCATGTCTGTGGATTTGGAATATGACACAGATTAATATAATCTGCTGAATTTTGTCTGTGCAGAATCAAATGCCATCAGTAACTACAATGGGAGTGAGCATTGTGAGCACTGGGGTATCACACACACGGGCGCGGCTTTAGGTGGGCAGAAAAATAAATAGATTCAACAGGGCTGAATCCTGTTCATTGACAGAGTAAAACTTATTTGGAAATACATCCATCTATAAAATCCAGAAAGTAACTAAGACAAGTTATAAGAATTTCTTTCTTGACCTTCAGTTTGGATTCCCATATTGGAAAACATAATGATTTGTATGCTACTGGTAAACAGACACTTCATTAGGTTGATGCGTAACTCATGACCCTTCACTTCTTAGATTTTTTTCTCATTTATCCTTGACTAATGAACCATCTGGGCTTATGTCTGGATAGCTTCTAAATAATTATTAACTTTCTTTAGGGTGAATAGACTAACTAGCAATAGCAAGACCTTCTGTCTGGTCCAAGACATCCAAGAGCAAGTAGTTAACTTACCAGCTCAGCAGAGAATACCCCTTCCCCAAATGTGGAGCAACCATGGAGGTCATTACATTAACTTGTGGGTGGAGAACAGCCCCCAAACTGATACACTGACTATCGAACCAAAAATTAGAAAATGCCATTTCTGCAGGGATGAAAGTTTTCAAGTTGGCAATTCATTAGGCTGCTTCCTGAAAACAATCCAATATCCAAGTTATTTCTCTTTATGGTACATCAAATGGGACTTTGCCATTAGATTTTATCTTATTAAAGCTCTGAACACAACTTACGTCTACCACTGATTTCTTTAAACTTTTTCAAATTTATGTATTATGCTGAGAAAAGTTCTTTTTATTTTTTTAGGAAGCATAGGTCAGTAACAACACCGTGATTAGTAAGTTATTACACTGCAGTGTTGTGTCAGAAACTTAACATTCCTGATATGGTCTCATTGGTACACAATGCCAAGGTATCAAGTAGCAAAACATGAAATCACATGACCATATTCAGGTTTGAACTGAAGGCATGATATAACAGACTAATAACTTATTATCATTAAGCCAGAGATATTTTGCAACTTTATCATGAATACCTTACCAATGCAACCAGAAGAGCTTGCATCTATGAAAGTCTCGTTCCCAGACTTAGATCTGAATCCTTGTTGACAAGTACATCTGTAACTTCCAATTGTATTTGTGCAACGGGAGTAATGACCACAGATGCCCGTGTTTTCCTGGCACTCATTTTTATCTGCATTTTATAGAATAACATACCATAAGTAGTGGTTGGTAGAAAAAAATTACAAAACACAGCTTTGTAAAAATGAGAACTGTATGAATTTGTTATTGCTTTTATTCATAGAAAAAATGCCTCACAAGTCTATATCACTAACAGTACCATCTGTTGTAAATTATTAAAATGAAGTGCATATAAACAAACATACTTTAAAGACAAGACAGTACACATGCAGCTTCCTTTCTAGTGTCCTTTGTTATAGTGTATTAGTCTTAAATAAGTAAATAAATAAGAAATAAAACACATGCCTCTCTGTTGCTCATACATGGTAGACATTTCACACAGTTTTTTTTGCTCCACAGATGTTTTCTTACTTTTTGTGAGCTAAGATACTGCATTTGTCTTTCTTCTGTTTCTGCATTGTATGATTTTTCTTCTTCATTGCATCTTACTGGAAATAATTTTTATAAAACCTCATAGAAAGACATTTAGTTTTGAACTTCCCTCGACTGCAGTGCTTTCTTCTTGTTCTCCTTTTTTGTACTGTAAGAAAATCTGTTTCTTACCATATAATCTAATTTGTGGAAGTTTTCATCACAACTCAGGACTCTAGTGATATAACCAATCTAGCTTGTCAATGATGACTGTTGTTATTTATGTCTGTGGTTTTACAACATGGCATAGATTAGTGGAATCCACTGACGTCAAGCACATTCCCAGATGCCAGCATTAACCTGAAAGTGAGTCATTCATGCAAGAACTGGGACATCATATAAATGGACATTTATTTTGTTTGTGGGCAGAAAAAAACAAAACAAAAATATGGGAACATGATAGCTTCAACATTGCTTAGCTCAGTTTTATTGACAGAGCAGCAACACTCATTTGGAAATACAGCTATCCATAAAGCCCTGAAATTTTCTAGGAAAGCTTTTAAGAATTTTTTTTCTTTTGACTTTCATTTTTGGATTCCCGTACTGAACAAGTTTATGACTTATATGACAGTGGGAAACAGATACATAATTAGATTTATGTGTAACTCATGATGCCTCGCTTCCTGGATTTTCTTCCTCATTCATCATTAAAGAACCATCTGGACTCGTACTTTGGAACACTTGAATAATCAACATTTTTATATACTGCAAATAGACTACTTAGTCATAGCAAGACTATGGGTCCAGTTCTAGTAGTTGAGGAACAAGTAGCTGACTTGCCACCTCATTTTCTACTGTGCCCTTCCCCAAATATTGAGCAAATGTGGTGTATGTTTACATTTATTTCTAGGTAGGGTAACAGCCCCCAAACTGATGGGTTTGAGATTCACACCAAACTATACCAAATTCCATTTCTGCAAGCACGACAGTTTTGAAGTTGGAAATTTGTTCAAATGGTTCTTGACATAGATCTCAAAATAGTATATGTTCAGACTATAGGATAGAACAGATAGTATGTGGCTATGATGGGCCTATATTAGATGATTGAACTTACAAAAGTTCGACCGTCATATGGTCGACACCATATGATCAAACTTTCAGAAGTTCGAACATCTAATAAAACAAAAATGAACTACACAAATAACCTACCTGAATGTGTTAAGCAGGAGGGCAAGCCCCCCATGCCCCCAACACCCCCCCCGCTCTTTAAATATACCAACTCTGAGATCACACTGCAATGGAGAAATGGGAAATCTTCCCATTCTGCACTGTATGGAAATCTCCATTAAAACATTCAAACTTTCAAAAGTTCAATCATATGGTGTCAACCATATGACAGTCAAACTTTTGAAAGTTCGATCATCTCATATAAACCTGGCTATGACACAAATGGAAATAAGGGCATAAGGAAAGCTGGTGGTGGATTACAGAAGTTCAGGATGTCCGATGATGTATAAACTATACACTGGAATTGATGCTGACAGAGTTTATAATCATTTCAAGAAACTCAGTCATGGCCAATAGAGCAAAAGGGTAACTGAAAATCTTATGGAGCACAGGATCATTTGTTGTGAAAAAAGTCATAATGGAGAATTGTAAACTGAGGAAGGATCTATGTATGGCATGGATAGACTAGAAATAAACATTTGATAGCATCCCACATTCATGGATAAAGGAGTGCTTTCAAATATATTAGATGCGCCCTACACTGAACAATTAAACTACAATGACCATGAAACAGTGGCAAACTACTTTGCAATTAAGTCATGATAAAAGTCAAATTATTATCCCAGGGATAAAAATTCAAAGGCAGATATTCCAAGGTGACTCTATGTTACCAGTGCTGTTTTGTCTTGCCTCTAACCCATTAAGCCGTCTACTTAACAGATTAGATCATGGCTACAATTTGGCTCCCAGAAAACAACAAAGTGTAAAGACTTTTCATGTTCTTTTTGTGGATGATTTAAAACTGAATAGTTTATCAGATGAGGAACTGAAAGCACAGCTGCAAATGGTAAAAACTTTCTCAAATAACATGAGAAAGATATTTGTTCCTTATAAATGTGCAAAAGCAATCTTTAAAGCAGGAAAGATGTGGCACCAAGAAAACATTAGTCTGGCACAGGCATGTGATATTAAAGAACTTGAGCAAGAGGGAGTGCAAAAATATTGGGGAACTGATGAAAGATCAGCAATAAAGGATGGAAAAAATGTGAATAAAACTTAGTAGCGAATATTTTAGAAGACTAAAATTAATACTGAAAATAGGGCTGACATCTAGGAGCAAAGTCCAAGCTATAAACTGATGTACTCTTCCTGTTCTAACTTACAGTTTTGGGGTGATTTGTCCCAAAAGGTATTGGATTGGTTGGACAGTGAAATAAGAAGAAAGCTTCATGCTTATCAAGTGATTTATAAAAATCAGTATATACCAATATTATATATTTCCCTTTCTGAAGGAAGCATGGGTCTCCAAGAAATTGATTGCATATATAGATCAGAAATCATAGGGCTGGATACATATCTGCTGACATGACAAGATGCAAACATAGTGAATGTTTCAAAACATGAGGAGTATAAGTCTAAGATGACTTCCCTGCTTAGTTTGGCAGAAGTTAAGTGGGAATGGAAATCAAACAAGAAGTAGATAAAAATCAGGCAGCAGCTGAATGTGCCAAAAAACAAAAGAAAGAATATAAGGTGAAGGACCAGATGAGAAGGAAAGAAATGTGAAAAATGCATAAATATAGATACAAGTACAGAAAACTCCTGAAACAACCTCATGTAACTCAGGATCGAATGTAGGAATGGGAAAGAAGAGGTGAATTTAAACCAGAAGATGAAAGATGAATATTGGTAGCCAATGATACTGGACTACACACACACTGGTTTACAGAATCCATTGAAGATATGGGCACTACAGATAAATGCAGGTTTTGTAAACCAGAATTGGAATCAGTTCTATATCTTGTTGCTAGGTGTGATACATTAAAGGCAGAAGGCCAGTATACTGAAATGCATAATCGGGATTGTGCAATCAATATAATATTGATGCAGCTGAGGAGCACTGAAAAATAAGTCACAAAGTATTATAGAAAATGATGACGTTTTTATCACATGGGGTCACCCACTGCCAGCAGTTTGAAAAATACATGTGAGAAAAATGGATACAGTAGTCCATGAAAAGAAGACAAAAGTAGCATTTATCACTGAAATTGCTACACTCAGTGACTACAGTGTCTTACGTACATAGAGACACAAAGTCATAAAATATTAGAAAATCCTTCTATGTGGCCCACCTAATCACAAAAGGGTTCACATCTAGAACAAAAGAGGTTATTGTGCCTCTCTACTCATCACTCATTAGACCCATCATAGAATATAACGCTCCATTTGGGATGTACCTTACAAGACACCTGCAACAGCTGGAAAGACCACAAAAGTACCTCACCAAGAGGATTACTGGCCTCAAACAGATGCCCTATGCAGCCCGACTCAAGAAACTCCAGCTTTACTCGGTTGCATACCGCTTACTCAGAAGTGATCTCTGCCTGACATACAAGGCCATGTCCAACCCAGAATTGATGGACATGCTCAACCTAAAAAAAAACAAATCCCGGAGAACCATATGCTCTAGAGATATAAACATCACCACAATGATAAATAGGACATGCTGGAGGGATAGATTCCTGTCCCAGAGACTCCTCATGCTTTGGAACAGGATTCCAATATATATCAGGCAGAGCCCCTCACTAACACTCTTTAAGAGAAACCTTGACGGGTGGATGGGAAACAGAAAATTTAGCCCGGGGATCTGCTGGACAGTGGCACATGGAACTAATGGATCTGCTGGACAGGGGCACAGGGAACTAATCTAAGGGGGTGGCGAAAGCCAACACATTCTGGCTATGCTTATAAATTCCCTTGGGCAGCTAGCCTAGTACTTACCTATGAACCTATGAACCTATGAACCAGGATTTATTTTTTTTTATTTACGTTTAATTTGTTTACCAGGAGTGTCTGACTGAGTCAGAGGCCCATTTTCAGAGGAGGGCCTGGGAGAAAAACTCTTATGTTTTACAAAGAACAGATAACAAAAAACTTACAGAGATCATGCATATAGGCACTAATTCAAGAAATACAAATGTAGTATAACAATTTTTACAATTTTCAGATATGTGGTAGCTGGATTAAAAATCACAGAAGTGTAGCAATTCATACATGTTTCATATATGTGGTAGTTGGTTTTAAACAAACATAAGACATGGAATGTCTTTTATTTTATTTTTATTGAACATTTGTTTACCAGGAAAGTACAACTTAGAACAAAGGCAATTTTCAGCAGAGACCCAGAGAGGGACACTCCAGATGCATGTCTTTACAACATGGGAGGAAACCCACATGAATGCAGGGAGAACATGCAGACTCTGCACAGAAGGCACTCCAGCCGAGAATAAAACCATAGAACCTTGTGCTGTGAGGCAACAACTCTACTGTTGCACCACTGCACTGTTTAATGATAGTACAATAAAAAGACTGTGAGTTATGTGTTTGTTTAGGTATAAGAATCAATTAGTGCCTTATGCAAAAGTGAATGTTTGCCTTATGCAAAAGTGAATGTTTGTTTAATAAAAAAATCACTTTGTCACTTATACATATGTAGTGAAATAGGCAGTGTCTTAATGGTTTAGCCATTCAGTAGGATGAGAGTGGGAGAAGATGCTGAAACTAATCTATTATATAGGAATACTTAGATGCTGGGATCAAGAAGAGGACTGGATGGTTGGGGAAGGGTATGGTTTACTAGAAAGGCTGACCCAGACTCTGCTACACTTTGCTGTGAGGGAAAGGTTAGTTTGCTTTTTATTTGCTGTATTTTGTATTACTTTATTGTCGTTGTCTATTTTGAATACTGTGATTTGTTTCTGTTTTACTTGTATTATGCTTTTATCTGCATATTAAAACTTGAAAAGAGACCACAGCTCTGTCTCTTGTGAGTCAGGCAGAATTTTTTCCCCACCCTCCTACCTGGCTACTGTTTTCTTCTTAAACACCACTGTATTTCTAGTTGCCTGCCTCTTATGTTAATTTGATCATATATCTCATTTCCTCTCTGCTTTTACTGGCTTGTGTGAGTAAGCACAAAATTATAATTTTGTGAAATCACTCCCCTTCAACTATTTAAATATATTGGCCATCCTACTGTATTCCATAGCACCAGAATACAAAAGTGACTTTCCCCTTTCAATCTATCTTGGTGTTTTAAAACTAGTGACTCTCCACTAAAACATACATTTTTAGACAGGTAAAACTTAAATTACCTACTTTCACATCTAACTCATCTAGTGCACACTGCAGTGTTTAGGATAAACCATTATTTTTCATCTTACCTTTAAGCATCCCTGTGACAAGCACATGCTCTAAAACCTGCTGGAAACCACTAGGAAGTCTAAAAATGATACAAGCACTCAACTCTCCTTGTTTATAAGGAGAAATTATTCGTAGGCACTAAATAGCCTATAATTGCAAAGTACCTTGCTAAGATAAGGGAAAACAGCTCTTGTACTTTACAAAAAAAGCACCAAACCAGGCATGTCCAAGGGTCAGCTTTCGGTGATTTCTCCTGTCCACCTGGTGAATCTGGGCATACTGGGGCAATGCAGCAATTGCCTCATGTACACAGACAACCCTTTCCTCCTATCACCCAACACTACAACCTGCATGAGATGCACTTACATAGCCAAACTGGAAGCAAAGCTCTCGCTACCCAAGATTGTGCTAGACAGTCAAGAGGAGAAGGTTAACACCCGCACTACACCTCAAGCAACACATAGCCCTTCTAAACCCACACAACCAACACCCAAACATAGCAACACTAAACCCAAATATGTGAATGCCCTTAACAGTAACCTGCCCAAGCAACAAGGATCTCCGAAGCTGAAACACCAACAAACACCAATCACAACCAAAGTGTCACATAGCTCACAACACCAGTGTAACAACCAACAACAGCCCCTAAGGCAAGACAACATACCGAACACTTTAGTCATAGGTGACTCTATAGTCAGGAACACTGATGTTCCACTCACCAGGCTGAACAAGGAGAAAATTACAATCAGCTGCTTGTCAGGTGCCAGGATCCACCACATAACACATGTACTCAAGTCACTCCACAACAAGTACAAATATGACTCTGTCATTATCCATGTTGGAGTGAATGACTTGAGACGTACCTCTCTGGACTACATAAAAAGAGACATGGAAAAGCTCTCGGATTATGTGGCCCAGCCAGGTATGACCCTAGCCCTGAGTAGCATCCTGCCTTCACTCAGAATGATACCACAGTATAAGGACAAAATTATTGACTTCAACAATTGGCTAAGCTTCTGGTGTCATTCAAAGGGGCTCCAGTATCTGTCTGCCTGGAAAGACATGGTCGACAGACCATTATGCATTGCCAGAGATGGTCTGCACCTGTCACCTCTTGGATTCAGGTTACTGGCTAAGGCTTTTGCCACCCCTATAGTGCTTTTTTTATGCAAAGTTCGAAGGACAAAATCACCATAGTAACAGGTACAAGCATGCAAAATCTGAAGGTAATGATACTCAATGCTAGAAGTCTAAACCTCAAAATGCACTCTCTCGAGGCACTCATAAAAATGGAGAACATCGATATCTGTGCATTAACTGAGACCTGGTTCAAGGCTCCAGAGACCACCTCTGCAATACTAGGCTACAACACTTACCATACTTTTCGGCCACCAAACCAGGACAGAAACACTAAAGGTGGAGGAATGTCCATATTCACCAAGGATATTCACAGGACCAGGCTAGTTGCCCAACACAATGCGTCTGAAATTCTCCAGGTGCAACTAACACTAGATAAGACTGCAATCCAAATTGTAGCTTGCTACAGATCCCCCACCATGCCCCAAGATTCTCACTACACCTTTCTAAACATACTGGAAAATATTAAGATACAACCAAACACCCTAATATTGGCTGATTTCAACTACCCTGCCATTAAATGGGAAAACTACTCATGTACTAACACCTTTGCCCAATGGTTCTTGGAATTCATAAAGTCCAATGCCCTAGATCAACCAATCCATAGTCCCACCAGGGGTTCGAATATCCTAGATCTGGTCATTACCAACATGGGAAATCGATGCTCCACACCTATGGTCACCCCCTTGTTGGTGTGGTCTGACCATAAGCTAATCACCCTTGGCATCCACATCCCACCCCCACCCTTCAGTAAGGAAACCTCTGTAAAAAACTTCTCCAAAGCCAACTTCATGCTACTCAAGTCAGAAGTGACAAACTTCATGACACCCATGTAGAAGGGAACTGAAAGTTTGACTGCTGAATCCTACACTAAGGCACTGTACGAGCACATCCACTCGTTCATGAATCGTGCCATCCCAAATAGAACCAAGATGCTTTCCTCTGAAAAAAGGAAGCCAATCTGGTGGTCCTCTGCCATAAACAAACTTTACAACAAAAGGAAGAAACTGTTGCAGAAAAGAGGAAAATCCCAGGATGCAAAAAACTCCCTTACCAGCCTCAGTAAGAAGCTGAGATCCCTCTTAAAATCCTCAAAAGGTAGTTACGAAAATAAAATTGCCAAAGATTCCAAATACAACCACAAGGCATTCTATAGCTATGTCAAGAATCTAAATGGCGATGCTCAGATCTGCTCTGAGCTATAACAGAATGGCATTAAATATACTGATCCCAAGGATATTGCCAATATCCTTGCAGATCAATTCAGTGCAAGCTTCACCCCCCTCTCACCCCCTAAAGGGCCCATCTCAGTACAGAAAGATTGCCAAATTCTGGTAATAACGGCCACACAGGTTAAAAAATCACACTCTCCAAAGCTAAGAATACAGCATCCATGAGACCAGATGACATCCTGGGCTCTGTACTACATGAGCTACAAAATGAACTGGCACCTCACCTAAGTGTCATGTTTAATCATACCCTCACCTCAGGCTTCGTGCCCACTGAGTGGCGCACAGCTACAATTATCCCACTCCACAAGGGGGGAATCTACCTTGGATCCCGGGAACTACCTCCTCATCAGTCTGATGAGCCTAATCTGCAAGACCATGGAACGTATTATCATGGAACTTACAAACAAAGACATTGGCAACCTTCAAACACTGGACCCCACCCAGTTTGGGTTTGTGAAGGGCCGATCTTGTCTCCTGAACCTGATTGACTTCTTCAAATTAGTCTCCAGAGCCGTGGACAAGGGTAAGCCGGTCTACACAGCCTATCTGGACTTCGCCAAAGCGTTCAACACCATCCCCCACTCTGGAATCAGATAAACTTACTATGCTGGGCATTAATCCCTATGACAGTCGATGGGTTGCCAACTGGCTTACTGACAGAACCCACACTGTAAAAGTAGCCGACTCCAAATCTAGCTCCAGACAAGTGACAAGTGGTGTACCTCAGGGTTCAGTCCTGGGACCACTCTTGTTTGGCATCTTGGTCTCTGAAGTACAGGCTGGCACTAAGGGACTCTGGCTAACAAAGTTTGTAGATGACTGCAAACTGGGAGCAATTATTGAATCCCCAAATGATGTGGATATTCTACAAAAGGGCCTTACGGAAGCAGATGCTTGGTGCCAGAGCCATGGGCTCAAGCTCAATGCCAAGAAATGTATAGTTATCTCCTTTGGGAAAAACATGTACCCATGAATTACAACATCGGTGGCAGTACAATAAACACCGAAAGTGTGATAAGAGACTTATGGACACAGGTGGACAGTGGTCTCACCTTCGATGACCACATCGCCACAACAGTCAGGAAATCCTTCTATGTGGCACACCTCATCACTAAGGGCTTTTCATCCAGATAAAAGGAGGTCATTTTCCCACTGTACTCATCCTTCATTAGACCCATTATAGAATACAACGCCCCATTTGGTATGTACCTCTCAAGACATTTGCAACAACTGGAAAGGCCGCAGAAATACCTCACTAAAAGAATCACAGGCCTAAAGCAGATTCCCTATGTTGACCATCTAAAAAAACTCCAGCTATATTCTGTCGCATATCGTCTACTCAGAGGCGATCTTTGCTTAACATACAAGGCCATGTCAAACCCAGAGCTGTTGGACATGCTACACTTAAAGAAATACCAATCCCTCAGAGCCACACGCTCCAGGGATCTAAACCTTGTCATCACAATGAACAAAACATCCTGGAGGGATAGGTTTCTGACCCAGAGACTCCCCAGACTCTGGAACAGACTGCCCATACATGTCAAGCAGAGCGCCTCTTTGGTCCTCTTCAAAAGGAACCTTGATGATTGGATGGGAGATAGGAAATTCACCCCGGGGATCACATCGGTCACCCTGCTAGACAGGAGTCCAGGAAAGTAAATACTGTGGGAAGAAATAGCTAGGAAATTGTTATGGCTAGGCTTGTATAGGGCCTAGGGCTGATAACCTAGTACCAACCTATGAACCTATGAACCTATGGTAAATGATCTTCCAGGAGAAGTTAAGAGTGGTCATCCAGTGGAGGAGCAGGAGCATAGCCAGCTGTTTTTAGGTTATTTTTGAAGAGGGTTTTGAAATTCTTTTGTATTTATGGTGTTTACGATTAGTTTTGGGATGGAGTTTCAGAGTTTGGATATTTTACATGAGCAAAGGGATTCATCAAAGCTGTTGTTGGCTTTTGTCATGATTTACAGACAAAAATTAGGGTAATGTAGAAGAAAGATACCAGACAGTTCCAATAAAAGTACTAATAATGGGTCTCATAAAAAAGAATTTACAGTCGTACAGTCATATTTAGATATGTTATCGATACAGTTAACTCCATATGAACTGAAGGAGTCAATTCTGGCTATATTGTGGGTGCTGCAAAGAGCACTTCTGTCTAATATCAAAGACTTTGACAAGACTAATTTCATGAATTTTAATCATACTTTGACTTAGGAATGGGGTCCATTCCCATGATAGTGTCATAAACCCAAAAGACGTAGAGAAATTAAACCAGGAAAAAAGCATAGATTCATGTAATCCACTTATGTTGGATGAGCTCATCCAATACAAAGATTCCTGCTATAGCTTTAATGGGAGTCCTTCATGCAAGTAGTGGGGCATCACACAAAAGGGCATGACATTTTGTGGGCAGGAAAAGAAAAGCTGGAGCCAAGATAAATTCAAAACTGCTGAGCCGAGGTTATTGACAGAGCAACACTCATTTGGAAATACAGCTACCTGGAAAGTCTTCCAAAATCCAGGAAAGAGATATTTTTAAGAATTTATTCTTTTGGCCTTCATTCAGAATTCCTGTTTTGGACAACAGAATGATTTACATGTCAATGGGAAAAAACACATAATTAAGTTTAGATGTGCCCCAGGATTCAATAAAATCCATGTAGACTCCGTGTAGAGCCTACACGGAATGTACCCATGTACATGGCCATGGTTCCCCCTTGGTAGCACACCATGTATATTAATCATGGTGTGCTGCTGAGAGAGAGCGTAGTAATATTCATATCAAATCTGTGTAGACAGAAGTGTTGAGGCTGGTCAGATGTTAAGTACATAGTGAACCTGCCTGTAGTGTGCCCTGCTGCTATTGACATGTGCTGTGAATTAATAGTTTGTGTTTTAAATTTTTAATTTTTGTAGAATTTTTATTTATTTATTTATTTAATGTCTGTTTGCGCTGTGCGGATTGCAGTAATGCCAAGCCACGCTTACGCATAGCTGACACCTGCCAGACATCTAAGAATAGAAACTGGATGTAATTAATTATTAATTTCTGCTTATGTTTAAGCCCATTTAAGCCCATTTGTGTGGTGCACCACAGTAGCACAGTAGTATATGTTAAGGTATACTAGTTTGTTTACTATCCAAGTAGCTAAATGGGTAGAGTGATGGCTTAAAGTTTCGTAAGTCCTGGGCTTGAGTCCCTAGCAGACATACTATTTGTTTACTGTAATCTAAATGTTTGTGTAATTTAAAAAACATAACTTGGAAGAGCTGTGTGGTGTAAGCACTGCTTAAACGTGATTAACCACTACTATTGTTTGTGCATTGCTAAGCTTCAGTAAAACCTCGGTTGTGTGAGTTTTCGCAATGCTCAGCTCTTTTTAATGGGTTTGTGCGATGGTAAGCCCTGCTGCTCTGAATGACAAGTAAGTGTGGGAAAACAGCCTATATTAAGTGCAACAGGAAGAAATTCTGCAACACTTGTCAGATTCTTTCTAACTGGCAGTATGCCAGTCAGTATTAGAGAAGGTACGCACTTTCTGGTGTAGAGATGGGGTGTGCAGGAGTCCAGGGTTATTGTTGGGTCCTGATATGCAATTATGAACCTAGGCTGCTGCAGGGTGATTACCAGGGCTCACAATGAAAGGCTGAGGCCTGGGATTGGTTGGCCAGGGACCTTACCAGTGCTAGTGGTATACCCCACACTGGTGAGCAGTGTCATCACCACTATGATGACCTGAAGCATAGAAAGAGGGGAACTTTGGACACTTGGGTCCAAGAAGCAAGGGCTGGGTATGCTCCAGACAAATATAAGTGTCTCTTCCAGTATTTTACCAAAATGCAAGCTGAATCTGTGCAAAATAGATATGCATAATGGTGTGCTTCTCTCCCAACAGCTGCTGCTGTGAGGGCTCGCAATGTACAGTCCCATGCCGGGTGCCTGGGCAGATTGCACCATGAGTGTGGTAAGTACAGATATATTATGTTAACTGTAGTGCAATAAACAATAAAGAATAAAAAACTATACTGCGATAAAGAGTAAACAATACAAACTGTAGTGCAATAAATGGGCAATTAGAAGTATAGTGCAATAAATGAACAATAACAAACCAAAAAGGACTGGAAAATGGTGCCACAAGTGTAAAATGCCAACCAAACAAAAATATAGCTCTGTGGAGATGCAGGAAACCACTACCAGTATGAACAAAGATGTTGGCAATAACTTTATTTATTAAACATTCACCAAAAATAATAAGAAATAAAATGCTTAACTGATTCACCGCATTTTTTTTGTCTCTAAAATTGAGACTTCCTCAGATCAAGTAAACAGTTACATGTGTTAGCACTTAAGTATTATCACCAATTTAGTTAATAAGATCAAAATTATTGAAGCAAACTAGATAGCTATTTCACCCTTGATACTGTCAGTTCTATTCAAATTAAATATAATCAGTATATATAAACTATTGCTTAAAATGTACTGTCACTAAAAGAATACTTACATATTAAAAAAACTGTATTAAAAAAACTTGTATTATTAGAATATATATGTTAAAAAACATATATATTAAAAACAAACAGGCTAAAAAAAATAATAATAAAATGGTACTATTAATATAAAGTTATGTGGAGAAGGCTCTAAAACAACAAGCTAATCATTATAATAAACAAAGGGGTACATTATAAAAACTGTACATTGTTTTAAGCTATACTATATATCCTCTACTTGTCAACCCCCTAGTCATATGAGATTTAACAGAAATTTACATATGTATTTAAATAAATGTGTTAAAAAGCACGAATACCTTAAAACTAACTAATAATATGTTAAAAAATATATGTATAGCACTTATACAAATACATATACAAACTCATATGAGAAATATATGTATATAACAAATGTATTGCAATAAACACTAAACAATAAGCAAAAAGGTATACAGCAGGACTGTGGTGTCATAACGTAATTGTACTGGAGCTCTATGCATTGTATGTGTACGGTAAGGTTGCTGCAGTCAATTGTAAAACTGTAATAACTGTAGAATGCTAAATTAATGGCCTGAAAAATGTATTGCTCAACTTATAGTATGGTTCAAGGCTGTCTCCAGGCCAATTTCAGTCACATATTGTTCTTTTTTCATCCCACTCCAGGAACAAAAGGTATATGGGTGAGGTAGCCTACTTTATGGGGAGATATTGTGTGTAGACTTCACAGATAATAAACACCAGTACCAATAAAGTGTTAAGCAGCATTGTGTTTTCCTAAATAAATCTGTTTTAATATTTGCAGTAGGGCTGTATTCATCGCATGTCTGTTATAAGTTGCTGCAGTCAGTTGTTACATTATTTGCAGATGTCCCCTGCAGTCACACCTTTTGGGTTCTACTCCCATGCCTGCCAACTAAGGCATGACGGCTGTCTAGTTTACATAATGTACACATACATACCTCTAAACCGCCACATTTTTCGTAATGTAATTACAACTGCCTAATCTGTCTGTTTCATGATTACCAGATAAACAATTACCTGGAATGCAATATATTTTCAAATCTGTTTACAGAAAACCTTGGCAGTTATGTAAGTCCACATTATGTGAAACTGTTTTGTGTAATTATGTACCTGCATTTGTTAGTATTTGGCCCATACTATCCCATTCTAACAGCTTGAGAGGTATGTACATTCAACAGCAGCTATAGAAGAATTGTGGTCACTGTACTCACAACCGACACTGCACACCTGTACAAGTATGTAGTAATACTCTGTGTAGTAATATTACCTGTGAAGTAACTAATGGTATGCTTTTCTCTCTCTCTTTCTCTCCCCACCCCTTGTGTTCTTCAACTTATTATTGTTATTTATTATTATGATTTAATATTAACATATTTTGTTAAACTAACTGTTTTTTTTTTGGCCTTATGGTCTAATTCATACTGGCTTGCTGTTAGCATACTTACCATTATGTTACTTAATATTGTGTTACACATAATATACCTTAATATGTATTTCAATTAATAAATATTATGTTCCATTCTGATAATACCAACATTGGTTTGGTTATTACTAACCTTAACTTATTGTTATAACTACTTTACAACAGCACATCAAAGTCAGCTGGATCCTCATGATCCGATTACCTTGCCTCCCCCGGCCATGGCACAAGGTACCAGCATGTCTGGAACCCAGCCTGGTGGTGCCCATTCTGCTGCCCCTGCACTACCTGTGGCGTTGGGTAGTACCACCCCTCAGGATGAGGTTGAGTCCCTCTCTGGGAGGGGTGGTGAAGAGGGGAGTTGTCACCCATCCTACTGTCGGATTTGGTGCACAGGATTGTCTACAGTGGGTTTGACTGATGCCTGCATTGGATGGAGAGCATGCAGGTCACCTTGGTAGGGCAGGCTTGCCCCAGAGACCAGCCTCCAGCACTGCAACCCTCTGGGCAGTGATGGACCAGTGCTGATAGTCCCATGGGTGGGGATGTGAGTCATGCTGCTACCTTGTGGAGGCACATTGGACTGAGATTCCACAACACCCTCCCCATCCAAAGTGTTCACCCCTTTCTTGTGTCACACACCACTCCTGTCTGATGTCTTGTCTGTCTGCAAAAGCTTCCTCGCCTTCCCAAATTACCTTCCCCACACTTACCTATGTCCCTTCCCCAACATTCCACTCTCACCTTCAAGAAAAAATGGACACCTGTCCCAAAAAAAAGTATTGTCCCATACATAGCTCGCATAATTTGGTCCAATTCCCTTGACATCGCAATTATGTTGTCCTCACCCCTCTCTCTTGAGCTGAGACTTTAATGTCATCTACAAATTCTGTCAAAGTGCATGACCTGGCACGTAACGCAGCTTTGCTAAACTCATCTAAATGGAGATATATTTATATATGTGTTTTAAACAATAAAAAACACATACAAAATAAACACCAATCCCCTATTTTGAACAGAAAACCATTGCACTTGTAGACCACTGCATTAACCTGCTAAGCCACACAGCTGCTAATTGAAACAGGTGGTTTAAGCAAAACATAATAGTAGCAAGTTACACTCATCAAGAGTGTTTAAGTACAGCTGTGCATTGTGCAATGCTGATCAAACTTGTTTAAAGAGTAATGGAAAAATTGGGAGTGTACCTTGGAATTTGGTGCAAGAGTACACCACTAGAAAGCCAAACACAGAATAATGGATGTGAGGTATCTAAAAGCAGGTAAATGTCCTCTTTTATCAGTAACATTTACAAATACACCTGCTGAGGCATTACTGGCAAAATACACATTTAACTGGGACCCTAGTGCAGAAATACATCCATATAAAGCCATGCACATAATAATGGCTGTAAGAAAAGTATGTCACAGCCTGTATGTGTGTACTTATATCCTGCAAATACACCTGCTGAAACAGTGACTCAGTAACTCAGTATGTTAAATGCCAAATTACATTTTGACACACACAGTCCTGGGTTCAAATCCAGTGGTATGTAGCATTTAAATTATATTATTGTGAAGCCAGCAATTAATGATTGAGTCATGCTCTCATCATCCACACAATGCATTTCAAATGAAATGTCTGCTTTGCACTGATGGAAGTGACAGACCTGCAGGTAGGAACACACTTTACATATCCCTATAGCAAAACTATAAGTGCATAAAGCATTATGTCATGCATTAATATGCATTCACAAAGGATTTTAGCTCAGGTAATGGAAATGTGGGCCACTAATATCAGAGTGCAGTACATAATCCTTTCATAGTCATAGTGCAGATTAGCACAGCTGCACAACTAACATACACATACAAAGCACCTGCTTATAACAAGGACTGCCAGTATACACATTCCACATGACTACCAGACTACAACATGTGGCCTGACAGTCACCCAAATGGTGGGCATCAAATTATACATAATACAAGAACAGCAGCTAATTATACACTAAAAGCACCAATCAAATTAAACCAATTTATACATATTCATAAGCTGCCTTCATAGTATCATCACTTCTAGGTGAGCTGCTAAAATAAAAATCTCATAGTGTACATAATTTAATTTAAAAATTTTTTGAAAAACAAATCATCTACCAAAATCTATCCATAAAATGTTAATCAAATAATAATAAAAACATTGTTAAACTATTGCATAAATAATTTTAATAACTGCCATAAATACCATATAACAAGAACATCATATTTTATCATAAAAGCATATAAATATCTATTTGAGAAATATATTTTAAAAATGTAGCACCCTATGTATTAATACACTTTGCTACTGAAACCATCACTTATATATCATAAGATCTTATTTCTAACATGCTTCTTATAGAAAGGTTTTCATTCAACCCATGTGTGTTTTTGGCATCTAACCTAATTGGCCAGCGCAACTCTTTGTATTCCAATAGTCGTCCAATGCCTTACCATCTCAAATTCAGAACCACTTTATCAGTAATAATAAAAATAAATTTTTTCAAAGTCCTACATATTACCGTGTACCTGTACAATGCATCTGTAGTTCTCTTTTTCTTAATGTCCAGTAAATATTCATACGTTCTGTCTTACAAATGTCTTTTTATTTTTCCAGTGTAGATGGTGGTACATGACATACAAGTCACCAAGTACACCACATCTACTGTATTACAATTGAAATGACCTGGACAACTTGTAGTCTTATAGTCATTTTTAACACTAACATAAGGGTCATTGTTATTGTATCTACACATAATACACCTTCCACATTTGGTCATGCTATACTTGTATATGTCACTATTCTGGATGGATTTCTTTTTAGCGAATTCCTTTAATTTTTTTCCTCCACTTAAGATAAAATAAGGAGTTTCTCCTAATCTACATTTTAATTCTTATGTAAAATTAAATTCCAGTTCTGTGTCAGAATTTTTTGAATATTGTGGGTGTCTCTGTTATAAGGGACCACCATTACTCCTGTTCAAGATTTTACAAATTCTCTACCAAAACTAGTTGTAGATGGCCCCCGCAAAATCGAGGCACAATTTTCCTCCCTCAAATGAAGTATAACTTCTTTGGCATTTTCAAGAAGCTGATCTGGGTAGTCCCTTTCCTTAAACATTCTAATCAAATTTTGAAATCGATGCTCCACACTTATGGTCACACCCTCGTTGGTCAGGTCTGACCATAAGCTAATCACCCTTGACATCCACATCTCATCCCCACCCCCCAGTAAGGAAACTTCCGTAAAAAAACTTCTCCAAAGCCAACTTCATGTTACTCAAGTCAAAAGTGACAAACTTCATGACACCCATGCAGATGGGAACTGAAAGTTCGACTGCTGAATCCTACACTAAGGCACTGTACGAGCACATTCACTCGTGCATGAATCGTGCCACCCCTAATAGAACCAAGATGCTCTCCTCCAAAAAAAGGAAGCCAATCTGGTGGTCCCTTGCCATAAAGAAACTTTACAACAAAAGGAAGAAACTGTTGCAGAAAAGATGAAAATCCCAGGATGCAAAAAACTCCCTTACCAGCCTCAGTAAGAAGCTGAGATCCCTCATAAAATCCTCCAAAGCTAGTTACAAAAATACAATTGCCAAAGATTCTAAAGACAACCACAAGGCATTTTATAGCTATGTCAACAATCTAAATGGCAATGCTCAGATCTGCTCTGAGCTACAACAGAATGGCATTAAATATACTGACCCAAGGATATTGCCAATATCCTGGCAGATCGATTCAGTGCAAACTTTGCCCCCCTCTCACCCCCTAAAGGGCACATCTGAATACCGAAAGATTGGCAAATTCCAGTAATAATGGCCACACAGGTAAAAAGCGCACTCTCCAAAGCTAAGAATACAGCATCCATGAGACCAGACAACATCTCAGGCTGTGTACTACATGAACTACAAAATGAACTGGCACCTCACCTAAGTGTCATGTTTAATCATAGCCTCACCTCAGACTTCATGCCCACTGAGTGGCGCACAGCTACAATTATCCCATTCCACAAGGGGGGATCCACCTTGGATCCCGGGAACTACCCCACCATCAGCCTGACAAGCCTAATCTGCAATGCCTTGGAATGTGTTATCATGGAATTATAAACAAAGACATTGGCAACCTTCAAACACTGGACCCCATGCAGTTGGAGTTCATGAAGGGCCGATTTTGTCTCCTGAACCTGATTGACTTCTTCAAATCAGTCTCCAGAGGTGTGGACAAGGGTAAGGTGGTCCACACAGCCTATATGGACCTTGCCAAGGCCTTTGGCACTATCTGCCACTTTGGAATCATAGATAAACTTACTAAGCTGGGCATTAATTCCTACATCACTCGATGGGTTGCCAACTGGCTTACTGACAGAATCCACACTGTAAAAGTAGCTGACTCCAAATCCCACTCCAGACAAGTGACAAGTGGAGTACCTCAGGGTTCAGTCCTGGGAACGTTCTTGTTTGGCATCTACTTCTCTGAAGTACAGGCCAACACTAAGGGACTCTGGCTAACAAAGTTTGCAGATGACTGCAAACTGGGAGCCATTATTGAATCCCCAAATGATGTGGATATTCTACAAAAGGGCCTTACAGAAACAGATGCTTGGTGCCAGAGCCATGGGCTCAAGCTCAATACCAAGAAATGTATAGTTATCCCATTTGGGAAAAAAACATGTACCCATGAATTACCACATAGGTGGCAGTATACTAAACACCGAAAGTGTGATAAGAGACTTAGGGACACAGGTGGACAGTGGTCTCACCTTCGATAACCACACCACCACAACAGTCAGGAAATCCTTCTCTGTGGCATACATCATCACTAAGGGCTTTCCATCCAGGAAAAAAAGAGGTCATTGTTCCACTGTACTCATCCCTCTTTAGACCCATTATAGAATACAGTGCCTCGTTTGGTATGTACCTCTCAAGACATCTGCAACAACTGGAAAGGCTGCAGAAATACCCCACTAAAAGAATCACAGGCCTAAACCAGATGCCTTACGCTGACCATCTAAAAAAACTCCACCTATACTCTGTCGCATATCGTCTACTCAGAGGCGATCTCTGCTTAACATACAAGGCCATGTCAAACCCAGAGCTGTTGGACATGCTACACATAAAGAAATCCCAATCCCTCAAAGACACATGCTCTAGGGATCTAAACCTTGTCATTGCAATGAACAAAACATCCTGGAGGGATAGGTTCCTGACCCAGAGACTCCTCAGACTCTGGAACAGACTGCCCATACATGTCAAGCAGAGCGCCTCTTTGGCCCTCTTCAAAAGGAACCTTGATGATTGGATGGGAGAAAAGAAATTCACCTCAGGGATCATGTTAGTTGCCCTGCTAGACAGGGGTACAGGGAAGTAAATACTGTGGAAAGAAATAGCCAGGGAATTGTTATGGCTAGGCTTGTATAGGCCCTAGGGCCAATAGCCTAGTACCAACCTATGAACCTATGAATCTCAATATTCAGTGTTTGGTCATCTGTAATTAACCTAGATAAATGCGCCATCTGCCTTTTCACTATATTCTTTTTATGAAACATAGAATGGCAACTGTCAAAGTGCAGATAAGCATCCACAAAAAAGTTTATTTTCTAAAGATGGTGGAATAATACTTCTTTTTATCCAGGTCCTTATACAGGGTAATATCTAGGCAGTTAATCATATCAAAAGGTTTGTTGTGAGTACATTTCAAATAGTCAGTGGAATTATCACCAAAATCAAAACCTTCTCCAATTGTGCTTCATTCCCTTGACACAGGATTAGGATATCATCTAAAAATCTACAGAGGGCATATAAATTTTCATATAGTGGTGAAATAAACACAATTTGCTTTTTCCATGTTACCAAAACCATATTAGCAAGAATTGAGGCTCACTTCGATGAAAGTGCTTAGTATGTTTTGTTTGGTTTGTGTATAAAATAAACATTGGTCAAATTTTACTTCTGGCTCGGTGTAACGCACCTGTTATTAAACCAGCCATGCATTACATTTGTTCCTAAGTTCTTAGTTTTGATGTTGTTTCATAATTGAAAGACATATGATGATATACTTGCAGCTTCTTTATGAGGTATTGTCCGCTGCTAGTGTATATCAGTGTTAAAAAATAAATAAAAAATGAAAAAATATCTCTCGTCATTGTTCATGCATGGTATAAATTTCACACAGTTTTTGTTCCACAAACATATTTATTTCTTTCTATCAGCTAAGATATTACATTTTTCATTCTACTGTTATGGCATTTCCAACATTTTTATTTATTGCTTCTTACTGAAAATATTATTTTGTTTATATAAATCCTCATTGAAAGGCACTTAGTTTTGAACTTTTCTTGTCTGCAATCCTCTCTTTTAGGGTTCCCTATTAGAACACCGAAGATGCATTCTTTCA
Source organism: Protopterus annectens (assembly GCF_019279795.1). NCBI lineage: Eukaryota > Metazoa > Chordata > Ceratodontiformes > Protopteridae > Protopterus > Protopterus annectens. Next base: position 1,466,113,732 of record NC_056743.1, read on the forward strand.
AATGCGTCTTGGTCGAACTCAAAAGCCTGAAACGGCAACATATCGAAGCAGCTTCTAAGCAAATTCTTTCCCAGGGAAAGATTTTGCTTGGCCGCTTTGTTACTTTGCCGTTTTTGGCACTGTAGTGCGGTCTCGGAGTTGGTATATTTAAGTAGGGGGAATGTAGGGGGGCAAAGCCCCCCACTTAATGTAATGTTTAAAGTATTTTTTTTGTGTTTTGTTGTTGTTGGAACAGCACAGTTCGAAATTGTAAGCTTTCGCTTACATAGGGTTGATTAATCACCATTTACTTTTTTAAGCACTCGGTGATCTAATATAGACCCTCTTTTAGTGCTTCTTGTTCTAAACTGACAAAATTTACTTCTGACCATATATACAAATACATTGAAGTTTATCCTGCAGTTTACACTTCTTTCTAGTGACAGAAATAATTTACCTTGCCACAGATTTCTGTTATTATGTCTGTAATTTTGGAATATGGCACAGATTAGTGTAAACCACTGAATATGGACTAGTTTGGCAGATGCATGGGAGTCACTCATGTCAGCACAGGGGCATCACTCAAATGGGCATGTCTTTTTTGGGGCAGAAAAACAAAAGTTGGAGCTAAGATATATTCAGCAGAGCTAAGCCCAGTTTATTGACAGAGCAACACCCATTTGGAAATACATTCATCTGTAAAACCCTTAAAGTATCTAAGAAAGCTTATCAGAATTTCTTCATTTGACTTTTATTCTGGAGTCCCATCATGAACAATGGAATGACTTATATGTGAATGGGAAACAGGCACATGATTAGATTTATAAATAAATCATGGCCTCACACTTGCTGGATTTTCTTCCTCACTTACATTTGAAGAATGAACAATCTGGGCTCTTGTTCTGGGCCACTTCTGAATAACTAGGGCCTTTCTATAGGAAAAGCAGACAGCTTAGCCATAGTGAGACTTTAGCTGTGATCACACATTGAGGAACAGGTAGCTGACATCTCAGCTCACTGGCTACCACAAACCTACAAGTACCAAGTATTAAGTCAGTGATGTTCTGCTACTATATCACGAATGTGGAATCAACGCAAGAAGAGCTTGCATCTACGAAAGTCTCTTTCCCAGACTAAGATATGAACCCTCCCTGACAAGTACAGGTATAAATTCCAATTCTGTTGGTGCAGGCAGAGTAATTTATACAGATGCTTGTGTTCTCCTGATACTTTTCTCTATCTGTATTTTAAATAACAACATACCATAGCAAGTGAGGGACAGAAAAATGACAAAGTACAACTGAAATGCAATACAGATGTATGCATTTGACATTTTTTTTCATACAAAGAAAAAAAAAAGTTTTACTGTTTTTTATCACTGACAACATGGTATGAAGTAAAACATTAGAAGGAAGTACATGCAATCAAGCATACTTTAAAGACAAGACTGTATACGTGTCACCTCCTATCTTAGGTATTTCCTTTTGCTTTTCATTTTTAGTTTTACATAAAGAATGTGTATTTATACAAAAAACTTATTTTGTTACAGTAACCTCAGAGCACTGTAACAAAGTAAGTTTTTTTGTATAAATACACATTCTTTATGTAAAACTAAAAATGAAAAGCAAAAGGAAATTCATGTTCCAGAAACATTCCAAAAATGAAACCTAAAAAACTTTGTCATGTCAAAATCCTATCATTTTGTGGTTGTTATATCTTGTTTATTCATGTAGCATATTAGCATCACTCACTGGAAGGGCCTTTCTAGTATACATAAACACATAAATGCTGAACAATAGTGAAGAATTGTGAATCAATTGAATGGCATCTCTACAGAAGTGCACAGGTTATGTCCTGTGAATGTGTTATTTCTGCACTACAGCATGTCCTTTGACATAACTATTATTTTGAGGTGAACAAGAAACTGGTTGGCTGAGAACAAATGAAGAATTGATATTTTGGGAAGGAGCCTGGAGAATTCAGATTATCATGGAAAAACACTTGGGGTGTGCTGTGACATATCCAGTTTAACAGCTGTAGGTTAGCATCACATTGTGGTAACTGGCAAATTTAGTGTTTAGTACCGCAGGTTGTAGTTATATTTGTTTGGCATATTTTTGGGAAGAAATGGCCTGTTTGGAATGTATTACAAGAAGGTACAGGATTATGCATTCAGGGTATGGGGAGTAAGCAAGGAAACACAAACATTGAGTGGTATCTCAGTGAATGCCAGACAGAAGGATTTGTGATGTTAGTCATCCAATACATGAACTGTGCATCACACTGCAAATAGGCAAGGGTAGAACCAAAAATGTTGTTGAGTTTGTTAAGGGAGAGGAGACTCTAGAGATACTGAATTAACTAATCCACTGCAAATGGTACTGGGAAGGCTGCTTCTCAAATACTGGGTCCAGTTCAAGTGCTGCCTGAAATAAGAGAAATACTGGAATTTGTAAGCTGTATTTTGTAAATATCTACACAGAAATTTGAAGACAGAGCGGTGGATCAGATATAGTATAAGGACATACCTATGTGCTGCTTGATATGTATGTACGATAAGAGAAAAAAGGGAAAGGTGTCATAAAAATAATACATTTCACTTTTAATGAGGAAATTATTAGCGACTGAGATGAAAAGGAGAGTGTGTTGAGCAACAAGGACAAAAGTGACAGTCATAATCAGGAAGATTTGTGACTCACTTAAGGAAATTATGTTTCAAAGAGAAGTTGTTGTCACCCTTGAATTCATTTCTGGATGCATTTGCTTGGTGGAATATCTAGAAATTCTTGTATTGATAGATGAAACAAACTAATGAAATAATTTTTAAAAGGGATTGACAGCCATACAGTGGGTTAGTCCAAGTACAAGTACCATTTGAAGCTCAGGGATAATCCTCCACTGGTAATTTTTTATCCTAGTTTCTGCATATATAATAAGAACACAGAAACTTACTAAAAAGACAGTATTTACTGAGACACGTTTTGTCCATGGGATGGATTTCAGTGATCTTTTATTGATTAAGTCAAATAAAATGAAAAGGTAATTGATGACAGATTTAACTTGCTCTGAAGTGTACAGAACTAAGATTTAATTATACTTTGTAAAGGACGGTAGATATCAAATTCCCCTGCATGGAGAAAAGTTTGGGCATTGCCCCACTTTTGAAGTTTGAATGATTGCCCATTATGTTAATTAGGCTTGATGATTTTGGTGCCAGCACACATCTCCACTGTCCAGAATTGTGTAGATCATTCTCAAGTTTGCCATATATTATTGCTGTGTTCACACAATTCTCTGCATTTTCTGGTAAATTACTTAGCATTACAGATAGTAATGTCAGACATTAGCATTTCACACTTCTTACTGGTCAGAAAATGTTTGTTTATGTTAAACATGTGTTTCTATTAACTTTTAAAACAAATTATAATTGCATATAATATAGTCCCTGAAATTGTGCCTTTACCCCCCCCCCCCCCCCCCCATTATTTTAGCTTTGTCCAGAATTCTTGAGCAAAGAAGCATTCATTTAGGACATAGGTAATCTCCAAGCAGTGGAACCATAACTCAGTCTGGATTCATTAAGGCTAAGTCATGTTTACTCAGTCTGTTGAAAAAGTAACCAAAGCAATAAATGAAGGCATAATGGAATACACCTCATACCGCTACCTGTCCAAAGTGTATTTTACACAATTCCTAACTCAGGCATAGTAGAAAAGATAAATAAACTGGGAATAAATCCCTATGCCACCCACTGGATTGCAACCTGACTCAGAGCTAGGATGCATGAAATCAAAATAGGGGAAGTTACCTGCACAAAGAGACCAGTCAACACTGGAGTGTCCCAGTGTTCTGTACTGGGATCTTTCCTGTTTGGCATCTACTGGTATCTATTTTTCTTAATTAAAAGCCATTACCACAGGGTGTTAGATGACTAATTGTGCAGATGACTGCATGCTACGGATAGTCATTGAATCCCGAAATGACTTAGCCATCCTCAGGAAGGTTTGTCCAAAATAAATTACTAGTGCAAAAATCATTGACTGAATCTAAATGGCTAACGATGCATTATTGTAACTTCTGGGAAATCATCTACCGCAGGGAACTAAGTGGACAGTGATACAAGTTTTGACCAACATTTGTCCATTGTTGGGAGAAAGTCCCTTTGTATCGCATATCTAATAAACAAAGGGATTGTGTCATTGTCCCCCTTTACTCAGCCATCATTAAGCAAATCATTGCATATGAACCTATAATGCACCCTTTGTCATGTATGTGCTCACAAACATACAACTGGAATGCCCAGAGTTTCCTTACTAAAAGGATATACGGCCTAAGCAATATGTTCTCCATGGACTGACTCAAAGCTCTGTCATTGTACTCGGTATCATGCAGACTTGTAGGAAGTTGCCCATGCCTGGTATACAAGGCATTCTATGACCCAATACTGACGGATTTACTGCAAGTCAAATGGCATCAAAGATACTCAGTCTCTGGATCTAAACCTCTTCTGCAACATCAACAGAATGGTTTCAGGGGGTAAGTATATCTTGCAGAGGATACTGCTGCTCTGAAACAGATTCCCGATCCATATAAAACATAGTTCATCCCTGTCCATTCTCATGTGCACCTTGGATCTATCAATGTGAAACAGAATAATTACCTCAGGACTGCCCCCTGTACATTTAATGGATACATGAAGCTCCTAAATGTTATATCTGGGTATATATTATTTTGTCATAGTCTAATTACAGTGAATGGCTATTCATCAAACTAAAATCATCAAATGGATGTTCATCATATGTTCATATCAGCAAATGTTTTTCCCAGGAAAGGAAATGACTTGGCCAACATATGAAAATGTGCCCTTTTCCCCACTGCATTGAAGTCTCGCAGTTGGCATATATACGTTGGGGGTGTGTGAGTGGCATATCCCCCCTCTTTGGTGGATTTGATTTACTGTGGTGTGTATGTGTCTGTTGTTCTGTTGGCCAAGTTATTTACTTCCGTGGGAAAAACATTCGCTGATGTGAACATTCGATGAATGGCTGTTCAGTGATTTTGTTTCAATGAACAGCTGTTCACTATAATTAGACTTTGCCAAACTCATATAGACCTGTTTTATCCTTTGTATAGATCACCTCATATGATCTATGGTATGATCCCAGATATACTTATTAGGGGTAATATATAAGTATTGACCATGGAATGGGTAAAGCCAGTCTTTAACCAAATGGGATAGGTTAATTTAAGCAAAAAAAGAGAAACTGATTATGTTTAAAATAGCCCACAAGGGCAGCTAGCTTAGTACATACCCATGATCCTGTAAGAAGGTGAGAGGTATAGTGACTTTCACATATAAATTATATTCTTTAATGTGAGTACACCACTCAGAGGGCTGTATATCAAAACCATAACAGCCAGTCTTGTAAAAAAACATTAAAGCTGTGATTCAAACAATTATCATTGCTCTTCAAATCTCACAGGCACACCATTAAACCATTATTAACTAACTGCTTCCCACCAACATGTGGGACTGCACCACCACACCTTTCCTATGTTCAAATGCTAAATTTGAGATCACAGTACCTTGGAGTTGGGGGATACTTTTAGGTACTGTAAACTCAAACTTAGTCTGTATTCACCCCTTCAGACATTTGGTTCTTTTGTTGAAAGTCTCCCATTTTTGGGGCCTATCCATTTAGAAGGCACCTGTTTCACCTGTTTGCTATTTCCACTACAAACTATCCCCTTCTGCATCACAAAGATAATCATTCTAGTATTTGTAGATTATACTGATTCATAGATATTCCAAGGTCATTAAATCTTATGACCATTTAAGCCTTAGTGGTATCCTCCCTCACTCCTTCTCACAGGCTGAGCGTGCCTTCTCAAGGAGGACCATACCTGTTAATCATAGATTAAATTTGTGAAAACCATTCCAGTCATCAAGATATTTTTTTGAAGAAAGATAGTGAGTTGTAATGCATAATATGTAGGGGAAATTTATTACAGAGGTTACATAGGGGATATGTTATAATCCTGTCCTTCCACTTTGATTTATTAATCTGTTGGTGAAGATACAGGTCCTAGTTCTATTGTTGGTTGTCCCTATGGACATAAAGAGATACAGAAAGTCTGGGACAACTGGGTGTCTTATGACACAGTAAGAGAAAGAGATTCCCTTTCAAAAGTCTATAAGGCACTGAAAAAGGGTTAGAGCTTCCAGCCTCTCTTGATAGCTAAGGGACTTTGGGGTCATTTTAATTATTTTGTATATTTAGCTAGATACATTGTGAAGGAGGCATTGCTCTTGATAATTGTTTCAGTTAGTGTTGTATAAGGGAGTGATCACCTCTTTAGACTTTGACGATATTCCTTTGGCAATTAGGTATACTAAATAAAAAGGATTTCCTGGCAAGCATTATCTCATGATGCTCAACATAGGGAATTATCCACCTAGCTTCCTATGTCCCTGATCACCTTTTCTTTTTTTTAGTTGTATGTTGTCTATATGGTAGTAAGGACAGCTGTCTAACAAAGTGATGACGCTACACTTTTTACCATTTAATTTGAGACCATATTTAGAACACCAAGCATTTACTAGGGAAGGGTTTGGACATCACAGGGTGAGTTAACTGAAAACATCAGTTTACAACTAACAGCAGATTTTGTTATCCAGAGTTCTTGATACTCTGCTTGGAGAATTGAGAATTAAAGGACAAAAAGGAGAGGTCTCAGCACAGAGACTTGATGGACATCACTCACTACTTTTAAACTTTCTGATGAGGCATTAAAAACTCAGCTGCATGGGTTCTTTCAACATGTTTTCTAAACATCTTTCAACAAATGGGTCATTTCTAAAGCATTTAGTTAATTTATGATATTAGCATGGGGTTGGTGTTGATGGCCTTGGTCAATTAAAGGTATACTGTGTGTACTTCATGGTCACTATTTCTAGCCACTGAAATCTATTTGAAAAACATTTATCAGATTCAGATGGCATGATGTAACTGCTGGGCCCAAATCTAACAAGAATCTAGATATCACAGATTATGAGGTTAGTTAGAATCCATTCCATGGCTTTGCAGATGAGGCTTGCATGCATAAAAATATATAATTAATTACCTGGATCTGCTGTAAGGCAATTCTTGTGGAAGGGTATCATCACTCCAGCAACCAACCTTCAGGGATGGAACCAGTAATTAATACTGGAAAAAATGTTTAAGGACCAAGTCTGCAAGTAATTAAGTATCAAGGTTTATTATCAGGTACCATGGAGGAATTGTTTTTAATTCTGGCTAGCACTTTCATAGACAGATTTTTGAGATAATTGGGGGGGGGGGGGTAAGGGATTCAGGTATATCTGGGCTTTGGACAGTAGTCTCAGGATAACTTTGCCTCTGAATTTGTAAACAAGTATGTTGGCAATGTCTGTTATGTCAGAGTACAGGGCATCATTTTGAATAAGTTTAGAAGAATGTAATGTAGTCTTTCCAACAATGTAAAAAAGGCTCTTTTATCTGTGTTTGACTTTAGAGGCCAACTTAAGTTTCTGGGATCCTTTAATGGGTTTGATAGTGTACCTCAGGTTTTTATGCTTTTGATATTTTGAAAAACATTCAGCAGTTTATTTTTTATTGTAGAGTTTATTTATAGTAATAGACCCCCTGGGCTTTTTTTTAATATTTCATAAAGTACTTCATTCTGGAAAGGACTGCCAGCTCTATGCATTTTTCTAAATGTGTGTAGAATTCCTTAATTAAACTTGCTCTTGCATCATGGTCATCGGTGGTGCATCATAAATTAATTTTGATACATCAGCATAGAGCAGATCAAAGTTTGCACATCTGTTGTTCTTAAATTTAGTGGGGCTTGTTGTAAGGTGTTCACAAGTCTATGATAGACTTCACTATGGAAGGAGATACCAAAGGAAATGTGCAAGAGTTGGCCATATTTGTAAGAATCAATTCTGTGGAGCAGTCAGCTACAAGACAGTAGGTTTCTTTATTAACTTTTCAGGGGACTTTTTGTTTATAACATCTAGGAAATGGAATTTTGTGGCATCTCCTACATTGGAAGTATGGTTGTTCCAATTTACTGAAGGATATTTAAATGCACCCAAAGTAATGTAGTTCTTACTATTAGAGCGATAATTCAAAATACACATAAGTCTTATGTCGCCATCAGAGGACACAGAAAGTGTTCTGTAACAACCTATTAGTTGATAACCAAGATAGTATGATTTTGATAAACATACAGACTCCAACATAGCTTTTATTTGGTCTAAATACATGAAAACTGCAAATCTCAAGTATAAAGGGAGAGATCTCTTTACATTTAAACTAATCCTCAGTAATTTTGTGGACAAGGATGTTTTCCAAATGTAGAAGTGCCTCAAGATCTAGGAATTTTTGTTCAGATTTCTGGAAATGAGGACAGCTAGGCTAATGTAAACTGATTTGGGGACTGATATGGTAGTTATGTTAGAATGTCCATTAACTGGACTCTTCATGACAAAGGCAGTAAGGAGTAACAAAGTCTTCAGCTTGAATAAGGACACCTTTGACTCTGAGGTGTAGGCCATTCATAATGAAGTAAGCTGGACTATCAAGCATCTTGTCCCATGATAACATATACTGGATCACTTTTGATGGCACCAGGTATTTAACCAATTATTGAAACCCAATAGTGTTTCTTTATATTGAGGCATCATTCAAGGTGGAGGAAGAATTTTAGTCAGGACCAGTGTTTTATTTACATTTGTAACATGCATGGAAAGTTCTTCTGTGTCTGTCTCTGCATGTCCCTCAGTGATTTATGTCTCTCGTATTTCACCCCCAAATGTACCACTACTATGTTATAGTCATGCCTATCAGGGGTTAAGGTACTTAGGACCCTTGTAATGTCAGAAATCCTGGCACCTGAAAGACAGGTAACGTTAACTCTCTTTGTAGTAGTGTTTTTATTTTTCATATGTTTTTAAGGATTTCATTGCTAACATAATTTTTTATACTTTATATTTCTCAAAAGAGTGCAAAGGCCAATGGGTCACATCACAAAAATTCCAAATCTGGAAAGCTGGAAAAAGGATAACAACATTCCTCGTGCACCAGTCTGCAGTACTGAAGGACCATATACAAAATAGAACTGGTTCTATTCTATAGTTTTTACAATAGCAAAATACACAGACATAGGAAGTGCTTGAAGTGTTTAAATACATGAACTGTAGGTACTGAAAGCATATGTACTGAGCAGAGAAAACAAAATAAACAAAACTGCACACCTTGTACTTCACTTAAAATGGAAATTAGGAATCTATAAAAACCCAATCATTAAATAGAAACCATGTCAATTAATGTTTGCTACATTACTGTTTTATACTTGGAATGTTGAAAGCAAAAACAGTAGAAAGTATATTAACAAAGCAGCTGGCAAATTGACTGCATGGCAGGTAACCTTGGCAGACTAAAACACACTCTAGAAATGTTCAAATGGATTTAACATGGTTAAGAAAAAGCCCGTGTACTCTTATGAAAAATAAAAAAGAGATAATACTAATGCTTTCCTTGTCAGTCATTTCCCACCATATGTGAATGTCAAAACCACTAAATAAGAATAATATTACACTGCAAGGCAAAAAAAAAAAAAAAAAAAAAAACATAAATAGGCTATGAGAGACCTTTTAAAACATAGCCAGGGTGACTGACAACCATCAGTGGATAAGATTTCAAAAGAATGGTGTCAGATAGCAAAAAGGTACAGAAGCTTCATTATCCCAAGTTCATTCTAGGAATGACTAAAAAGCTTAGGAAAGATAAAGATCAAGATATAGAGGGCTGTACAAGACCAAGAGCTCACTCACATAGGGCATTCCATGTTATCTACAGCTTGCTAGACCAGTAAGAAGAAACTTTTTTGGGGAGCCAAGGCAGATTCTGCAGAAAAGTGTAATCTCCTGGAAAGGTAAAGGACCAGTAAGCAACTCTACTGTTTTGTTCTATACCATCTGCAGCTAGTTACATGAAGGGAGTTGCAGTAATCAAGGTTAGATGATTACATGACATGAACCACCACTCCAAGAATCTGAGATAGGAGAAATGCGTTATGAATGCAGTATTCTGGACATATGAAAAAATAAGAAAACGGTTTACCTTTATATGTGCGTTATGCACATGGTCGAATACCATATGTTGGAAAGAACATTTTCAAAAGTCCAAAACATCGAAAAAAAATGCTGCGAATGTGCAATGATCGAATGCACAGTGACATTTTCTTATTGCAGATTTGGCATTTTGGGTGCAGATTGCACTATAGTGGGGATCGGGAAATGGACCCTTTCCCCACTGTAGTGCGATCTCGGAGTTAGTATATCAAAGTAGGTGGGTGGGGGAAGTGCATGGGGGCTTGCCCCCCTGCATTACGATGTGTGTTCGACATTGTAGTTCGAAAATCAGTGACTCTGCTGTTCGATTTGCTGATTTTTGAACTCCGGAGACTTTCAAAGTTCAGAATTCATGCTTTTGGTTTGCACAAAAGGGCAATCGATATTGTCATTTCCGACAATAGAAAGGTAAACCTAAGAAAACATGTAAAAAAAACAAGTGGTCCCTGAGAGAAAGTCTGCAGTGAAATATTTCTGATCTTCTCTACAAATTCCATTTGTTCACTCTTTTTTTCAACAAAGTTAAGATATCAGGTAACATCCTTGTGGAACTGACTGTATTAATTAGAGAGCAGTGCCATAATAATCATTTTCTGTTTCACAGTACTAATGCTCTCCTTTTTTTTAACTAGTATATTCAAATTAAAATACCTGATCTGATCTACTACTATAAAACTAAAATGCCATACTATCCATTAAATGTTAAACTCCTAACCAGTGCTGGATCATGGTCAAATGGGGCATTAGGCAGGGTAATTTATCAGGGCCACCCCACAACTCCCCCTCGTCAGCAGCACCCACCCCAGCCATTTTAGTGTGCCATTGCTTGGCTATTTCTACCCAGTTACCATAAACACTGTTCAAACCTGTCAGTGTGCATAGTATTTTCCTCTTTCCTTCTACAATCATTACAGGCATTTAGATTTAATTTAAAACTCGTATATCAAATTCTATAGAAAAAGCACTGATAGCCTTTTGCTACACAAAACATTAGAGTCTAACAATGAAAAAACACTTAGCATAAACAATAAACTTCTCTGTCCTTCAAACTCACATTCATTGAGGTGGCATTGAAAATCATATTCAAAGAAAATGCATTTGGCCAGTGGTGGATTAAGTTTACCATTGGACTGTTATCAAATCATAGAACCCTTGGACACACTTTTAGGTCCTTGTATACATGCACGTGTTCTTTGATGGACCTTAATTATATTCTTTGTATAATACAGTACCACTTGTTAGAGTATGTTTTATATTTGTAGTTTTGAACATTTTTCCACTAAGCAATTAAACAAAACATATGAACCAATAATGACAAAACTACCCACTTAACAATATTTCAACCATAAAAGACCACTCAAACTTGTGTCGTTACAATCCGCCAGTATCAGTCAATATGCACAATCTTTGCAGAAGTAAAAGTCACCTAAATAATTCCTTATTAAAGAGATCTGTAACTAATGAAAAGGCTGTTGTTAGCAATCAACTTTACATTTCAGTGCTTCATCTACAAATTCAGTGCCTGCTGCCGTTGAATAAGAAATTCTCTATGTTACATTAAAAAAAGAAAAAATGGATAAGGTGGTAATATTGCAATAGGGAATGGCTTCATAGTTACTAAGCATCTCAAGTAAAGAACGACACATTCAGGATTCCAGCACCCCCACGCTACCTTAAAAAGCACTGCAGTATCAGCAATCCTTCTACATGGTGTGGAAGTAGAACCTACAGCCTTTTGCACCAAAGGCAAGTATGATGCTCGTGCAGCTAACACTGTGCAAATTCTCTAGTACAAAAACTGAAAACTATTTGCCAAACAGTACAGTTTGCACATTGAAAACAGACTTGGCATTAGCAGCAGTAAACTTCTCTTCCTTCGAAACTCACAATTCATTGAAAATGCAATGAAATTCACAATTCCTTGAAAATGTACTGAAAGTTATGATTCCACAAGAATGCAATGAAATTCAAAACTCCTTGAAAATTCACCGAAACTCACTTTTCTTGAGCAATCTGGTAGTTAGTTTAGAGTATTCAGGCTCTTGTCTCCTTTGATCAAGGTACTGGGTTTGAGCCCATACATCCCTAACAACAGTATTTCACACATACACACACACACACACACACACACACACACACACACACACACACACACACACACCCCTATCTTACTGAAGAAAGAAATGTCTCATCATATAGCAGTAAGCAAGAAATGAATGTCTTGTCAGCAAGTTATATTTTCAATGGAAAGAAGTAGCAGCAGGAATATTTATATGTCTGTTGATGTATGTGCATTGGGTCTATATTATATTGCTGAAAGCTGTTTCCAGCAAATACGGCAACATTGAACAATAAACCGCAAATCCAAATCCCACTAATGTGGACAGCCAGGTCACTGATTTTTTTTCTCTAGGGAAAATAAATTGTATGGCCATTGCCATGAAATTGCCCTTTACCCCACTGTACTGTGATCTCAGAGTTGGTATATTTAGTTAGGTAGGATGTGGGGGGCAAATCCCCCCACTTTGTAATGATTTAGGTGGTCTGTTGTGTTTGGTTGGTACACTGATTTTTTTTCCTAGGAAAAAAATTGGTGACCTGCACGTTTGTGTTAGTGGGATTTCACGGTTTATTGTTCGATGTTGCCGTATTCGCTGGCAACAGCTTTCGGCAAGATAATATAGACATGTGTGTGTCTGCATGCACAGATGCAGCATGCATTCTTAAAGAAGAAAAATAGTCTAAACAATTAAATGTTGTGCTAGCCACACAGCCAGCAGGCCTTAGGCAATGGCCTAGGTTGCCTAATGCTGGACCTGAATCTGCTCCTAAACACTACTACCTTGTTTATTATAATAATCCTTTTGAAAATACAACTCTTGCTTGAATAGAATACAAAAAGCTTTTCACATATTCATTAACTGTTAAATGACAACTATTCACTAAAGTAGATCAAATCTAGAAGTTAGTATGTATATACTCACTAAAATCCTACATACTATATTTTTGGTACAAGTAAAAAGATTCATATGCTACGTTTCACAATATTTTATTTTTATCACATATTATTTTTCTTACTATCATGAGCTGCAGAAATGTGAATCTTTCCTCCCCGCGTCTTTGCTAAAAAGGGTCTCTTCAGCTCAGTTAGATGATTTAGATTAAAAACAGAAAACACATAAATAATAAAAGTTGTGTCTCTCTGTTGTTCATGCATGGTATAAATGTTACACAGGTTCTGTTGCTCAGACATCTTTCTTGTTTTCTGTGGGTTAAGATCTTAAAAGTATTTCTTTCTGTTACTGCTGTAAATGACTCTCTCTGAAATTATCTTTATAAACCCTGATTGAAAGACATTTAATTTTGAACTTTCTTCTTGACTGCAATCCTCTCTTCTAGTTCTCCTTGTTCTGTACTATAAGCAATGTATTTCTGACCATATAAACTGATCAGTTTATACATCAGTTTACACTTATTTCTATTGATAGAAACAATTTAATTTGTCACTAATAACTGCATTGTCATGTATGTGGATTTGGAATATGATGCAGATTAATGTAATCTGCTGAATTTTGTCTATCTGTACAGAATCAAATGCCAACAGTAACTAGAATGGGAGTTAGTGGTGCGAGCACTGGGGTATCACACACATGGGCATGGCTTTAGGTGGGCAGAAAAACAAAAGGTGGGGCAAGATAGATTCAATAGGGCTGAACCCAGTTTATTGACAGAGCAACACTTATTTGGATATGTGCCCATCTATAAAGTTCTGAAAGTAAATGAAAGGTTATAAGAATTTCCTCTTTTGATCCAGTCCAAGACATTCAAAAACAAACAGTTGACTTGCCAGCTCAGCAGCTACTACCCCTTACACAATTCTGGAGCAACCATGGTGGGCATTACATTAATTTGTGAGTGGGGATCAGTGCACAAACTGATACACTGAACATCGAGCCAAACATTAGAAAATGCCATTTCTGCAGGGCTGAAAGTTTTCAAGTTGACAATTCATTCAGCAGGTTTCTGAAAACTACCCGATATCAAGTCATTTTTCGGTATGCTACATCAAATGGGACTTTGCCATTCGATTCTATCTTACTAAAGCTCTGATCAGAACTTCCATCTACCATTGATTTTTTAAAATGTTTTCAGAATTATGTATTATGCTGAGGAAAGTTCTTTTTGTAGGTAGCCATAAGTAAGCAGCAACACTGCGATTAGTAAGTTATTACAGTGCAGTAGTGTGTTAGAAACTTAACAACTTAACATTCCTGATGTGGTCTCATTGGTACACAATGCCAAGGTATCAAGTAGCAAAACGTGAAATCACATGACCATATTTAGGTTGAACTGAAGGCATGATATAACAGACTAATAACTTATAATCAATAAGCAGAGATATTCTGCAACTTTATTATGAATACCTTACCAATGCAACCAGAAGAGCTTGCATCTATGAAAGTCTCCTTCCCAGACTTAGAGCTGAATCCTTGCTGACAAGTACATCTGTAGCTTCCAATTGTATTGGTGCAAATGGAGTAATTACCACAGATACCCACGTCATCCTGGCATTCATTTTTATCTGCATTTTACAGAATATCATACCATAAGTAGTTGGAGGCAGAAAAATTAAAAGCATGACTTTGAAAAATTGAGAACTGCATGAATTTGCTATTTTTTTATTCATGGAAAAAAATTCTAACAGGTGTATATCACTATCAGCGACATATGTAGTAAATTATTAAAATGAAGTTCATATAAACAAACATACTTTAAAGACAATACAGTATATGTATAGCTTCATTTTTAAAGTATTGTCATTTTTTTATACTGTATTGGTCTTAAGTATGTAAATAAATAAATAAGAAATAAAACAAAGGCCTCTCTGTTGTTCATGCATGGTAGACATTTCACACAGGTTTTTGCTCCACAAGCATTTCCTTACTTTCTGTGAGCTAAGATATTGCATTTGTCTTTATTCTGTTTCTGCATTGTATGGCTTTTCTTGTGTATTGCATCATACTGGAAATATATTTTATAAAATCTTATTGAAAGACATATAGTGTTGAACTTCCCTTTTGACTGCAGTGCTTTCTTCTAGTTCTCCTTTTTTTGTAATGTAAGAAAATCTATTTCTTACCATATAATCTAATTTGTGGAAGTTTGCACCACTGCTCAGGACTCTATTGATGTAAACTCTCTTGTCACTGATGACTGTGTTGTTATGTCTGTGGTTTTATAACATGGCATAGATTAGTGGAATCCACTGAAGTCAGGCCCATTCACAGATGTCAACAGTAACTTGAATGTGAGGCATTCATGCAAAAACTGGGGCATCATTTAAACGGACATTTTTGGTTTTGTTTGTGGGCAGAAAAAACAAAACAAAACATGAAAACATGATAGTTTCAGCATTGCTTAGCCCAGTTTATTGCCACAGCAATGCTCATTTGGAAATACAGCTATCCATAAAGCCCTGAAAATTTCTAGGAAATCTTTTAAGAATTTTTTTTGTTTTGACTTTCATTTTTGGATTCCCGTACTGAACAAGTTTATGACTTATATGACAGTGGGAAACAGATACATAATTAGATTTATGTGTAACTCATGATGCCGCGCTTCTTGGATTTTCTTCATCATTCATCATCAAGAACCATCTGGACTCATACTTTGGAACACTTGAATAATCAACATTTTTATATACTGCAAATAGACTACTTAGCTATAGCAAGACGTTGGATCCAGTTCTAGTAGTTGAGGAACAAGTAGCTGACTTGCCACCTCATTACTTACTGCATCCTTCCCCAAATGTGAAGCAAATAAGGAGGATGTTTACAATAATTTTTGGGTAGGGTAACAACCCCCAAACTGATAGGGTGGAGATTCACACCAAACTATAACAAATGTTATTTCTGAAAGCAGGAGAGTTTTGAAGTAAGAAGTTTGTTCAATCGGTTCTTAACCACAGTTCAAAGGGATTTGCTATTAGATTTCATCTTATTACAGCTCTGATTGCAAATTATGTCTGCCACTGATTTTCAAAACTACCATTTTAAACTACCATTTTAAATATTATGAGTAATGTTAAATTAAAAACCATTTTTGGAAAATATAGGTCAACAACAAAGCACACTGAACAGTAATTTTTTAATGTACAATAATATCTTCGAAAGTTAACATTCATAGTGTTGTCAAATCGATATGTCTACAAGTACACAATGGCTAATACTCATGTAGGGCAGAGAGAAATGACAGGGTCTATGTTCAGCCATCGAATGGACTAAACATCGAACAGCGAACTCAATACAGCAAGCAGCCATTCAGCAAACGTTCACTATACCGAACCTGTGAGGCAGGCAAAATAACTAGTTGTCCAACATTTCCCTGTTTCACACATGGCAGTGTTTCAACCTCACCCAGGTGGTGGGCTTAGGTTCATAGGTTCATAGGTTCATACTAGGCTATCTGCCCTAGGGCATTTACAACCCTAGCCAGAGTGTGTTTGGCTTTTGCCACCCATTTTAAAATGAATTTTGCTATGCCCTTTTTCGAGGTTAGTATACTGTGCATCTGTCTAACAGTGACACAGAAGTGATACCCGGAGAAAATCTATGATCTCCCATCCACTCATCAAGATTCCTCTTGAAGAGAGTCAATGAGGGACTCTGCCTAACCTGGACTGGGATTTTATTCCAGAGTGAAGGGAGCCTCTGGGTTACGAATCTGTCCCTCCAGCATTTCCTATTTATTTCAGTGCTGAGGTTCAAGTCTCTCGAGCGCGTAGCTCGATGGGATTTGGATTTTCTGAGGTGCAGCATGTCCATTAATTCCGGGTTGGACATGGCTTTATATGTCAGGCACAGATCGCCTCTGAGCAGGCGGTATGCCACTGAGTAGAGCTGGAGCTTCTTTAACCGGGCAGCATATGGCATCTGTTTGAGCCCTTTGATCCTCTTGGTGAGGTATTTTTAGGGTCTTTCCAGTTGCTGCAGGTGTCTGGTAAGGTACATCCCAAAAGGAGCATTGTACTCAATTATGGGCCTGATGAGGGATGAGTAAAGAGGCACCATGACCTCCCCTGATCTAGATGTGAATCCCTTCATGATTAGGTGGGATATATAAAATGATTTTCTAACTACTTTGGCCACATGGTTGTCGAATGAGAGATTGCTATCAACTTGGGTCCCCAGGTCCCTAATTACTTCTTCCGTACTTAATGGATTACCATCTATGTGGTAATTTGTGGGTACTTTGTTTTTGCCGAAGGAGATGACTATACACTTTTTGGCGTTTAGCTTGAGGCCATGGCTCTGGCACCAGTTGTCTGTTTCTATGAGGCCCTTTTGTAGGATGCTTGTGTTGGCTGGAGAGTCAATTATGGCACCCAGTTTGCAGTCATCTGAGAACTTGGTCAGCCACAGTCCTTCCGTGTTGGCCTGTACCTCCGAGAAATATATACCGAACAAGAGAGGTCCCAGGACTGAGCCTTGTGGGATGCCACTTGTAACTGGTTTGGAGTCTGACATGGCTCCAGCAATTCTAACCATGTGGGTTCTGTCCTTGAGCCATTTTGCAACCCATCTAGTGACATAGGGGTTTATATTTAAGCTGGTGAGCTTATCTATAATGCCCGAGTGGGGTATTGTATCGAAGGCTTTTGCGAGGTCCAGGTAGGCTGTGTGGACCACCTTCCCCTCGTCAATGGCCTTGGTGGCTGTTTCAAAGAAATCGACCAGGTTTAAGAGGCAGGATCTGCCCTCAACAAAGCCGAACTGGGTAGGATCCAGTGTCTGTAGGTCCCCAATTCCTTTATTTATGAGGTCCATGATGATCCTTTCCATAGCTTTTCAGACCAAGCTAGTCAGACTTATGGGGCGATAGTTTCCAGGATCCGTTGAGGCACCACCTTTGTGGAGAGGGACCACTGTTGCTGTATGCCACACTTTGGGTACATATCCTGTAGTAAGGCTGAGATTGAACAGTAGTTTTATGTTTGGGTTTAGTTCTTCTTGGAGTTCATGTAGGACACAGCCCGGGACACCGTCTGGTCCCATTGATGCTGTGTTTTTTGCTTTGGAGAGGGCGGCTCTTACCTGAGCATCTGAGATGTCAGGGGGGAAGCACTCTGCTGGAATAGATATTTGCCCTTTTGGTGGGGAAGGGGGGGAGAATTTTGCGCTGAACCTGTCAGCTAGGATGTTGGCAATGTCTGTGGGTTCGGTGTATTTTTTGTCATTTTGGACTAATTCTGAGCATATCTGGGAATTCCCACCCAGGTTACTAACATAACTAAAGAAAGCCTTGTAATTATCCTTAGTGTCTTGTGCAATTTCTCTCTCAAAGCTGGCCTTAGACGAATTTATGAGTGCCCGTAGTTTTTTGCTAATACTGATCAGAGATGCCTTCTCTTTTTGGGTTTTTCTCTATCATGTAGTAGCTTCCTCCTTTTATTGTATAGTTTGTTTATGGCTGGGGTCCACCAGACAGGATGCCTGCCTTTGGAGGATTGGGTCTTGGTTTTGTTTGGGATTGCATGATCCATGCATTTCTGAAGGTGTTTGTAGAATGCGTTTATAAAGGATTCTGCAGTCTGGGCCGTATTTTCCACAGGCCCGGGGGCTTTGAAGGATCCACTTCGGTTTTGAGGAGTGTGAAATTTGCTTTAGAGAAGTTTTTCACTGTGGTTTTCTGGGCAGGGGCTGGGGTCGGGATGTGAATATCTAGTGAGATTAATTTATGGTCTGATCTTACCAGTGAGGGATACACTTCTGGTCTGTAGCATAGAGTCCCCATGTTGGTGATGATCAGGTCCAGTATGTTTTCCCCTCTTGTGGGAGTGGTAACAAGCTGTTCCATAGCATTTGAGTTTATAAATTCTAGGAACCTTTGGGCTAGGGTGTTGGAGCTAGAGTAATGCTCCCAGTCTATGTTTGGGTAGTTAAAGTCGCTCAATATAATGGCATTTGGAGAGACCTTCATAATTTCCAGTGTTCTCAGGAAGGCTGAGTGGGGTTCCTGGGTTTGGGAGGGTGGTCTGTAGCAGGCTATAAACTGGAAGGCAGTTTTAACCACTGTTAGTTGCACATGGATAGTCTCTGATGCTTCCTGCTGTGCCACCAACCTGGAGGTGTGGGTATCTTGGACGAATATTGATACTCCCCCTCCTTTTGTGGTTTGGTCCAAGTTTTTGGGGCCGAAAAGCATGATATGAGGTATAACCTGGTAGTGCTGGGGTGCTCTCGAGAGCCTTGAACCAGATTTCTGTTACTGCACAGATATCGATGTTCTTCATGCTAAGGAGAGTTTCGAGTGCGTGCATCTTGAGGTTTAGACTTCTGGCATTGAGTAGCATTACTCTTAGTTTTTTATCTCTTGTGATACCTATGGAGGTGGGTTTGTCTTTTGAGCCTTGCCTAAAAAAGGCACTATGGGGGTGGCAAGAGCCTTTGCCAATATCTGAAAGCCCAGGGGTGACAGGTGCAAGCCGTCCCTAGCGAAGCATCGTGGCTTGTCGAGCATGTCATCCCAGGCTGACAGGCATTGGATCCCCTTTAAATGACACCAATACTTAAGCCAATTGTTGAAATTGATCATCTTGTCTTCATATTGTGGCATCATTCTTGGTGAGGGTAAGATGCTACTCAAGGTCAGGGTCATACCGGCCTGGGCCACATGCTCAGAGAGCTCCTCTATGTCTCTTTTCACGTAGTCCAGGGAGGTACGTCTCAGGTCATTCACACCAGCATGGACAATGACTGAGTCATATTTGTACTTGCCTTGGAGTGACCTGAGTGCTTGTGTTATGTGGCGGATCCTAGCGCCCGACAGGCAGCTCACCATGACCTTCTCCTTGTTCAGCCTGGTGAGCGGGACATCAGTGTGCCTGACGATAGAGTCACCTATTACAAGTGTATCAGGTGTGTTGTTTAGCCTTAAGGGCTGTGACTGCTCGGCACACTGGCTTTGTGAGATATGTGTTGCACGTGTTTTGTTTTGGGGTAGCAGTTGCTTGGGCGTCTGCTTTGGAGGTCTCTCTTGCTTAGGCACATTTTTATTTAGAGCCTCCGAGTATGTTTTTGTGTGTTTATGTGTTTGGTTTGCTGTCGTGGTAGGTCTATGTGAGACTGGAATTGTAGTGAGTGTGGTTTCCTTCTCCTCCTGACTGGTTATGCCAGTACTGAGTTGAGAGAGCTTAGCCTCCAGTTTGGCTATATGGTTGCATCTCTCACATGTGTTGGAATTTGTTGGAAGGAGGAGAGGGTTGTCTGTGTACATGAGGCAGTTGTAACATTGCCTCAAGATTCCCAGATTCACCAGCTGGACCGGAGAGGAGATTGACAACTTACCTTTGGACATGCTAGAATAGTATTGGGAATTCCTTATAATTGAAAAAAGGGCCAATGGGGAACAAGGTACTCAAGGGGAGTTTGTGAGGGTGTAGTGCTTTTAATTTTTTAGTGCTGACTTATATAATTGCTTTAGTGAGCAAGTGCCAGGCTTTAGAGTAGGAATAGGGTGTTTATTATGAGAACTAAATCAGTTCTAAGGGAAAAAGTGAAGAGCAAACTTTGTGGAGCCGAGAATGGTTTAAACCCAATTAAGCAGAGCTGCCCGATGCTGCGCTATGCGCAAAATCATGCAAAGCCGCGCCAAAGTGGTTTTTATACAGGGGGGACTTGAAAGAGCTAGAAATTGGCCCAAAACGGCCAAAAGACTACCAGATTCTTGTGCTGGGAACACTCCTCCAGTGATAGAGAGGCTGCTCTAAGCTCCCCACTGCCACTGGTGAACAAAGAAGCCTCCCTTTATCCAGGAAAGGAAATGGGCAACACAGGAACTTTCCAAAAGTCCAGAATACAGCAAACCCTGTATTGGGACTACTCTAGGTCAGGAAAGATGGGAAACAAGGATAATTTTTTTGTTTTTTTTTCTTTCTTTTTTGCAGCAGGAAAATGCAATAAATATGTAACACAGGCTAGCACACTTGAGTGTGTATCCTCAACAGGTAAATGCAACAAACAGGACAAACTTTAAAAGTGCAGGTGCAAAAACAACTTTAAACAGTTTAAAACAGTTCAATAATGCAGAAATACTTGCAGTTTAGCTAGATCGGACAGTCGCCCAGTTAGTAGCAGGAAAACACTTTTATCAGGTTAGCAGTCACTCTTTTAGCCTCTCTGCTGCTAGCACCACTCTGCAGGACCACAAGGAGCTTGGCTGAGTAGTAACAAGCGCAAATAACGCGCCAAAGTGGGTTTTATACAGGGGGACTTTAAAGAGCTAGAAATTGGCCCAAAACGGCCAATAGACTACCAGGTTCTTGTGCTGGGAACACTCCTCCAGGGATAGATAGGCTGCTCTAAGCTCCCCACTGCCACTAGTGAACAAAGAAGCCTCCCTTTATCCAAGAAAGGAAATGGGCAGCACAGGAACTTTCCAAAAGTCCAGAATACAGCAAAGCCTGTATTTGGACTACTCTAGGTCAGGAAAGACGGGAAACAAGGACAATTTTTTTTTTTTTTTTTTTTTTTTTATTTTTTGCAACAAACAGCAGGAAAATTCAATAAATATGTAACACAGGCTAGCGCCCTTGAGTGTGTAGCCTCAACAGGTAAATGCAACAAACAGGACAAACTTTAAATTACAAGCGCAAAAGGGCGCTAAAGCTGTCTTTAAAGCAGGGGGTTAGAAAGAGATAGGAAATGGCCCAAAATGGCCAATAAGCTACAAGTTACTGGGCTGGAACCACTCCTCAAGGGACAGATAGGCTGCTCAAAGCTCCCCACTCTCACTGGTTAACAAAGAAGCTTCCTCCTATCCAAATAAGGATATGGGCAACACAGGAACTATGACACAGCCCAGAGATCAGCAATACCTGAAGACTGGACTATTCTAGTTCAGTAAAGGCAGGAAACAAGGATATTTTTTTTTTTTTTTTTTTTTTTTAAGTAGCAGAAATTAGGTACAGAAACACAGTAAATGCTTTAATTCAGCTAGCGCACTTGAGTGTGTAGCCTACCAGTTGCCTGTATCACTCTGCAGGACACCACGAGGAGCTGTGCTGAGCTGTATACAATAACAAACTTTTTAAATCACAGATTCGCTAAGAAAAAAAAACTGGCGTTTTAGGCAGAATTAGTTAAGACAGCAAGAAAAGCAGAAAACTGATACTTAATCACTCCAAAGTCACTCTTTTGTCTCTCTGCTGCTGTAGACTCTGCAGAACACCTGGAAGGCACTTGCTGAGTGGAATACAAGCGTAAAAACTGTGCAAATGAGGTTTTTATAGCAGGGAAGTGAAAGAGTTAGAAATTGTTCCAAAATGGCCAATAAACTACTAACTTCTGGTCTGAAACCACTCCTCCAGGGACAGATAGGTTGCACAAAGCTCCCCTCTCTCACAGGTGAACAGAGAAACTTCCTTCTATCCAAGTAAGGTAATGGCAGCACAGAAACTTGTAACACAGCACTGGATTCAGCAATAACCCGAAAACTGGACTATACTAGTTCAGAAAGGTGGGAAACAAGTATATCATTTTTTTTTCAGAATATAGAGCAGACACAATCAAAATTAGCCCAAAAAGGCCAATAAACTACTAACTTCTGGGCTGAAACCACTCCTCCAGGGACAGATAGCCTGCTCAAAGCTCCCCTCTCTCACAGGTGAACAGAGAAACTTCCTTCTATCCAAGTAAGGTATGGCAACACAGAAACTTGTAACACAACCCCGGATTCAGCAATAACATGAAAACTGGACTATACTAGTTCAGAAAGGTGAGAAAGAAGTATATATATATATTTTTTCCAGAAAATAGAGCAGATACAATCAAAACAACACTTTACCCACTTGACCAGTTAAAAAGCTTAAAACTGAGCTCTGTTCCAGCAGTCTTCAATCAGACAAGTTCTAACTGCACAGTCCTGCCACTAGGGTACAGAGAAACCTTCTCCAAAAAAGACGGCCTGGGTCAGTGCACAATTCATACAAACAAAGCTAGATCCAGCCAGCCTGAATCTAGTCTATGCTACAGCAAACAAGGCGTACCAATTTCAGAAAGAAACAGTTCAAGTAAGCATGCTCAATAAGCCTTTAACCAGAAATTCCCAGCTCAGAAGGGCAGAATCTAGCCTCTCCTCCCACAAGAGTGCAGACCACAAACCTTGTTAATGTAAAATAACTGGCCTGAAGCCCAAGTCCTTAACCTAGAACTAATACACTTTTAGAATAACAGACACTGAGCCTTCAATCAGCAGTTCCCAACTTAGAAGGATGTATGCTACCTGTCCTGCCACAACAGTGCAGACCACAGACCTTCCTAATGTAAAACAACTGGTTTGAAGCCCAAGTGCTTAAACCAAGGGCCTTAGAATAACAGTTACAATTTAATCAAGCTGCTAACAAGCAGTAATAAAGGCAGCAGAATAAATTCAATTGAGTACTTTTAAGAAGAGGCAAAAGCAAAATAAGCTAAGAAAGTAGGAAGAAACACAAATACAGTAAGGCAGTTAAAGTGCAAAAAATGTTTTTTTTTTTTTTTTTTTTTTTTTTTGAGATGGAGGAAACAGAGCAGATTAAGATACTATAGGGGAATGCCCTTCCCAAGTGTGCTCTCTGTACACTGCAGAGGAGATGGGACTGGTAAGAGTATCCAAAATCAAAATATGATCTCACTGTACTCAGCTGAGTGAGCGAATGAGATGGGTCCAGGAGGAGTGTGCAAAAAGAGATTTACAGCAGGGGTGGGCAATTCCAAAGCCACCAAGATTAACACCACAACAAGAAACAGGGATGGTGGGTGGGGAACTACTGCAGAGATTCAGAGACACACACAATATTTACTGAATCCAAGACACACAATATTTACTCACTCAAATCTTAAATAAGTGCAGAAAATATACTTAAATCAGCTTATGTCCAGTTGATATATGCAGACAAGTCTCAGTAGCCAGCAACTAGATTTAAAATGATTACTAGAAATGTAACCAACACAGATTTTAATGTTAGCAGAACCCCCCAAGCTAATTAACACTAACAAAGGAATTTCAAAGCAGTCTAACAACTTTCAGTGAGCTCAGATGGCTAACTGCAGAGATTCAGAGACACACACAATATTTACTGAATCCAAGACATACAATATTTACTCACTCAAATCTTAAATAAGTGCAGAAAATATACTTAAATCAGCTTATGTCCAGCTGATATATGCAGACAAGTCTCAGTAGCCAGCAACTAGATTTAAAATGATTACTAGAAATGTAACCAACACAGATTTTAATGTTAGCAGAACCCCCCAAGCTAATTAACACTAACAAAGGAATTTCAAAGCAGTCTAACAACTTTCAGTGAGCTCAGATGGCTAACTGCAGAGATTCAGAGACACACACAATATTTACTGAATCCAAGACATACAATATTTACTCACTCAAATCTTAAATAAGTGCAGAAAATATACTTAAATCAGCTTATGTCCAGCTGATATATGCAGACAAGTCTCAGTAGCCAGCAACTCGATTTAAAATGATTACTAGAAATGTAACCAACACAGATTTTAATGTTAGCAGAAACACCCAAGCTAATTAACACTAACAAAGGAATTTCAAAGCAGTCTAACAACTTTCAGTGAGCTCAGATGGCTAACTTCAGAGATTCAGAGACACACACAATATTTACTGAATCCAAGACATACAATATTTACTCACTCAAATCTTAAATAAGTGCAGAAAATATACTTAAATCAGCTTGTGTCCAGCTGATATATGCAGACATGTCTCAGTAACCAACAACTTGATTTAAAATGATTACTAGAAACGTAACCAACACATATTTAATGTTAGCAGAAACCCCCAAGCTAATTAACACTAACAAAGGAATTTCAAAGCAGTCTAACAACTTTCAGTGAGCTCAGATGGCTAACTGCAGAGATTCAGAGACACACACAATATTTACTGAATCCAAGACACACAATATTTACTCACTCAAATCTTAAATAAGTGCAGAAAATATACTGCATGCCCCACACCCCCCAACATGTGGGGCTTTGACTCCTAACCCCCCTTACTATATATACCAACTCCGAAAGTGCACTACAGTGGAGAAAAGGGATTTGAAACACTGCCATGTGTGAGACAGGGAAGTGTTGGACAACTAGTTCCTTTCCCAGTCTCACTGGTTCAATGAACTGAACATTTGATGAATGGATGTCCGCTGATTAGCAGTCGATGTTCAGCCGTTTGATGTTTAGTCATGTGATGGCTGAACATAGACCCAAAATCACATGAACATATTTAAGTTTGCAGTGAAGTTGTGATATCTGAAAATTTGTTAAGTTATAGTCTTTAAACTAGTAATGTTATGCTACTATTTCAGGAATATCATACCAATACAACCAAAGGAGCTTGTATCTATGAAAATGTCCTTCCCAGACTTAGACTTGAACCCATATTGACAAGTACAGTTGTAGCTTCCAATGGTATTGATGCAAATGGAGTAACTACCACAGATGCCACTGTTCTCCCGGCACTCATTTCTATCTGCATTTTATAAAATAACATAAGATAGTTAGTGATTGTCAGAAAATGACAAAAAACAACTTTGTAAAACATGACAGTTACATGCATTTGTCAATTTTTCTGACAAGGAATAGAAATGCTTTATAGGTCCATATAATTAACTAGATCGTATGAAGTAAAATATTAAAAGGAAGCACACACGCAAACATACCTCAAAGACACAAATGAGTACTTACAGCTTTCTTCTAAGGTATTGTCCTTTGCTATCGTAAATTAGTCTTAAAAAGCAAATAATAAACATTCAGGTGGCACAAAACATATACCATTGGAAGACATAGTCACCTACAAGCAGTCATCTACAAGCAGAGGACAGAGAAGATTCTAAGGTTAATAGAGACTAAGATAAGGACCTGGAAACTGACTAGAGTAAGAGGACAAGAATTCAAGAAAATGCTCAGGTCTCAAGCTCCTCACAAAGAAGAGGAAATAGCTGGTGTCTGAGAAGAATGGTAGAGTTTGTCTCAAAACAGGATGTGTTTGAATTATAGAACAGATATGTGGCTATGACAGAAATGGAAATAAGGTACACAAGGAAAACTAGCAATGTCTTACAGAAGTTCAGGATGTTATCAAACGAAAGGAGGAGTTCAGGAAAATGCAGGTCACAATAGCAAAGAACAAGTCATCACAAGCTGTCTACCAGCTTCTATAAACTGGCCAGCAGATGGCCCAAAGAAAGTCTACCTTGTTGTAAAGCAAAGACAAAAAGATAAAGAAGCCATCAGACACCATTCATAAGGGATTCCAGCAACAAACTGCTCACTAGTCTGCAAGACATCAAAGACAGAGGGAAGGAGTTCTTCCAGCAGCTTCTGAATGAAGAAATCTCCACAGAAGTTGAACTGCCCCAAAAATAGCCTACGAGGAAAAATGAAGAAGAGACAACAACAGAAGTAGAAAATGCTCTGTGGAAAATTAAGTAATGGACAGCAGGAAGGTCAGATAAAGTTACAGCAGATATGATCAAGATCTTCAGGGAGTTATTGAAGAAATGGCTCCTGATGGTACTGATGGCAGTATGCAAAGACAGGCATATCCCAGGTGACTGAAGAATAAGCATTTTAGTGTCAGTGTACAAGAACCCAGGGGATATTCACAGCTGTGGGAAGTAGACAGGTATCAAACTCCTGTCACATTATATAAAAGTAGCAGAGAGAGTGACTGATAGACAAATACATGAAGAAGTAGAACATAAAGTGGGGAATTTACAGTTCAGATTCATATCAGGATGCAGCACAACTGACCTGATGTTTGCAGTGAGAAAGACTGTGGAGATGAAGCTAGAGATGAGAAAACAGTCCCGCTGGGCATTTTTAGACTTAGAAAAAGTATACAATAAAGTCCCATAGAGATGGTTTTAGAAGTCTTGAGATGGTTCTTACATCTCAGAAACATTGGTACAATTAGGGCAGGTATGTACAAGGAGACATTAGTAGAGGTATGAAGAGTACAGCAGAGGGCAAGTATCAGGGTTCAGCTGTGAGCCCACTACTGCTCATACTGGTGATTGACTACATTAGCAGACAGGTCAAAGGGGAATGATCAAAATTCTACTATATGCAGACAATGTGGCATAGAGAAAGGCTTTGAACAGGAATGTCAGCAAATGATGATAAAATGGAGCACAAAAACTCAAACAAATGCAGGGAGGACTTGCAGACTTCGCACAGAAGGAACCCTGGCCAAGGATCAAACCAGAGGATTGGAGAACCTCATGGAATGAGGGAACGGTGTTAACCGCTCCACCATGATGATGATGATGATTTGTTGAAAAAGATTTGGGAGAAACAGGAAGAAGGCAAGAGGAAATGAGAATATTCAGCAAAGAGATGGATGGATTGTGTCAGAGAAGTTGTGTGACAGTCAGATATGACTGTCAAAGAAGGTAGGAGAGTAGCACTGAATCAAGAGAGAAACCGACAGTTGCTATGACTCCCCACCCCCATGTAGGAAATGGGGCAAAGATGGTTGAACTTGATGATGAAATAAATAATTAATAAATAAAATAAATTTATTTCTGTTATTCTTGTACAGTGTAAATTTCACACAGTTTGTTGCTTCACAAACATCTCCCTTTTTTTCTGTGAGCTAAGATAATACATTTTTCTTTTTTTTGTTATGCTCTTATATGACTTTTCTCTTTTATTGCCGCTACCTGAAAATATTTTTTATAAACTCTTACTGACAGGTGCTTAATTTTGAACTTTTCTTCTGACTGCAGTCTTCTCTTTTACCTCTCCTTGTTTTCTACTACAAAAATGTATTCCTCACCAAATAAACTGACCTGCTGAAGTTTATACAACAGATTACATTTCTTTCTAGTGAGAGAAACAATTTAGCTATTGAATGATATCTGCGTTGTTATGTCTGTGGTTTTGGAATGTGACACAGATTAATGACTTGTGCATTAGATCCAGAGATATTTGCAATAACCTTAATGTGAACCTCTGGTGCAAATAGTGAGGCATCACACAAAAGGACATAACATTTTGTGAGCATGAAAAGAAAAGCTGGAGCTAAAATAGATTCAAAAGTGCTGAGCCGAGTTTATTGACAGAGAAGCACTCATTTGGAACTGTAGCTATCTAGAAAGCTACCCAGAAACCAACAAAGACATCTTTTAAGAATTTCTTCTTCTGGCCTTCATTCTGAATTCCTGTTTTGAACGATATACTGATTTATCTGTCAATGGAAAACTAGCACATAATAAACTTTATACATGGTCTTTCTCTTCCTGGATTTTCTTTCATATTTATCTCTGAATAATGATCCATTTGTGATTATGCTCTGGACCATGTCTATATACATACTGCCTTTCTATTGGGTGAATGGACTCCCTAGTTATACCAGGAATTTGAAACTGAAGAATAAATATCTGATTTGACAACTCAGCAGCTAGTACCACCATTCTCAAATGAGGAACAGACATAGAGGATGCTAATATTAAGTTGTTGGTGTGGGAACATCCCCCAGACTGATGTGCTGGACATCCAGACCAAACTTTAGAACATGCTACTTTTGCAATGCAAAAGTGTTCTGATGTTGGCAGCTCACTGAGTTGGTTCAAAACATACTGCCCAACATCCAAGCCTTTTCCTCTCATTTATGTAACAGTAGATGGTGATTTCCCATTAGATTTCATCTTGGTAAAGTTTTGGTCATAATTTAGGTTTGAAACTTATTTCCCAAACTATCTCTTTTTCAATATTCGGAGAGATATTGAGGTAAGATCTTTCTCAGGAAGACAAAGGTCAGCAACCAAACCCACAGAACAGTAATTTATTGCATTGCAGCATTACAGTAAAATGTTAGAAAGTTAATTTACCTGATGTGGTCTTAATCATACAGCTACACGAAAGTACATAATGTCTAATTATCATGTATGAAAATACAAACTCACATGATCATGTTTAGGTTTGCAATGAAGACATAATACTACAAACATGCATGTCATAATCATTAAACCAGTGATATCCTGCTACTATATCATGAATATCTTACCAATGCAACCAGAAGAGCTTGTATCTATGAAAGTCTCCTTTCCAGACTTAGACTTGAACCCACGTTGACAAGTACAGCTGTAGCTTCCAACTGTATTTGTGCAAAAAGAGTAGCTACCACAGATGGTCATGTTTTCCTGGCACTCATTTCTATCTGCATTTTATAGAAATAAAGTAACATAGTGAGTGGCAGAAAAATGACATCACACAACTTTGCAATAACTGTGAACTGCATGCATTTACCATTTTTTTACCCAGGGAATAAAAATGCCTCCCAGGTCTATATCAATAACAACACTCTGTGAAGTAAAATAGTAAAATGAAGTGCATACACACAAACATACTTCAAAGATAGAACTGTATACTTTCAGCTTCTTTCTGAGGTATTGTCCTTTGTTATTACATATCAGTCTTAAAAATAAAAAATAAATGAAATCTCTCTCTCGATTGCTGATTCATGGTACAAATTTCACACTTTTTCATTTGATAAAATATTACAGTTTTCATTGTACTTTTATGGCATTGTATGACATTTTTCTTTACTGCCGCTTACTGAAATATTTTTTTATAAATCCTTATTGAAAGGCATTTAATTCTGAATTTTCTCATCTGCAACCTTCTATTTTAGTACTCCTTTTTTTTCTGCTGGCAAAATGTACTTCTGATCATATACACTAATGCTCTGAAGTTTATCCCGCTGTTTACACTTCTTATTAGTCATAGAAACAATTTACCTTGGCACTGATTTCTGTTATTATGCCTGTGATTTTGGAATATGGTACAGCTTAGTGTAATCCACTGAATTTGTATTAGCTGGGCGGATGCATGCAGTAACTAGAATGGGAGACACTAGTTTGTACACTAGGGCATACTCAAATGGCTGTGTTTTTTTTTGGGGGGGGGGAACAAAACGTGGAACTGAGGTAGATTCAGCAGAGCTGAGCCCAGTTTATTAACAGAGCAACACCCATTTGAAAATAAATCCATGTATAAAATCTTGGAAGTAATTAAGATAGCTTATCAGAATTTCTTCTTTTGAGTTTAATTTTGAATTCCCATACTGAGCAATGGGCAACAAAATGACATATATGTCTATGGGAAATGGGCATATGATTAGGTTTATGCATAATTCATGATTCCACACTTCCTTGGTTTTCTTCCTCATTTATCTTTGAAGAATGAGCAATCTGGGCTCATGTTCTGGGCCACTTCTGAATAACCAGGGCCTTTCTATAGGAGAAATAGACTACTTAGCCATAGTGAGACATTGGCTGTGATCTTACACATTGAGGAACAGGTAAATGACTTTCAGCTCATCAGCTACTAGCCCATCCCCAAATGTGGTGCAACCATGGGTGGTGTTTATATTAATTTGTGGGTGGGGTTGCATCCATAAACTGATGTGTTGGGGATCCACACCAAAGTTTGGAAAATAACATATCTGCAAGGATGAGAGTTGTGAAGGTCCCATTTAATTTGGCAGAGTCTTAACAAACTGCCCAACATTCAAGTCCTGTCTCATTATGCAATAGTACATGAGGATTTACTATTAGAATTATCTTAGTCCAGCAACAAAGACCACTGGACAGTAATTCATTACACTACAGTGATATATTATTAAATCAACATTCCTGATGTAATCCTATTGACAGAGTAAAATTAAAGTATGCAATGTCAAATAGGAAAACATTAAACCACATGCATATATTTAGGTTTGTAATGAATGTGTTACACAACACATTTTTAAGTTATAATCACAGAGATATCAGTAGAACTCACATTTATGGAAATCCCCTTCCCAGACTTAGACTTAAACCTTTATTGACATTTTTAACTGCCAATTGTATTAGTGCAAATAGAGTAGCTACCACAGAAACGTGTTTTCCTGGCACTCAGTTCTATCTGAGCTTTGTAGGACAATGCCTCATAATTAATGAGTGGCAGAAGATAGAGAAAAGTTCAGTTATGTAATGCATGACAGCTGCATGTATTTGTTATTATTTCATAGAAGGAAAACATGCCTCAGAGATCTATACAGCTAACAGCATTGTATGAGTTATAATACTAAAAGGAAGTGAATGCACACAAATGTACTTCAAAGTCAAGACAGTATACATACAACTTCTTTCAAAGATCTTTTCCTTTGCTATTGTGCATTTGTTTTAAATTACTAAATAAAAGAAAAATGGAAGAAATCTCTCTTTGTTGTTTTTGCATGGTACTGATTTCACAGTCTTTCTTAATTTCTGCAGATTAAGGTATTTTGGAGGGACAAAGCCTGAGGTATTTAATTTTCCTTTCTTCTTTCATGGTATTGTATGACTTTTCTTCTTTGCTTTCTCTAAACGAAAGTATTGTTTTATAAACCCTTATTGAAAAGGAACTTAGTTATGAACTTTCCTCTGGACAGGGTCCTTTCCCTTAGTTCTCCCTGTTTTGTGATATAAAAAGATGGATTTCTGACCAAATAAATTAATAAACTGAGGGTTATCAAACAGTTTATACTTCCTTCTAATGATAGAAACCATTTAGCTGTCATTGCTATCTGTGTTGTTATATCTTGTGGTTTTGGAAATAGCAGAGATTATTGGATTCTCTAAATTGGCCCTAGGCATGAGTGAGTGCATGTGTGTGCCTTCTGTGGAAGGTTGGGTGCCAGGCTGGCAATTCGACACCATAAACCTCCACTGCCAATCATGAGCGGACAGGTGATCCGCTGTGGCGATGCCTAACCAGGAAAAGCTGAAAGAAGAAGAAATGTAACCCACTGAATTTGTTCCAGCTTGGCTGACTTCTAGATCTCAGCAGTAACTAGAACGGGAGTTACTGGTGTGAGCAGAAGGGCATCTCTCACATGGGCATGGCTTTTTGTCAGTGTAAAAACAAAATTGCCAACATAAATTCAAGTGTGCTGAGACCATTTTATTTGCAGAGCAACAGTGAATTTGAAATATATTTATCTCTGAAATCATCCTAAACTTAACTCGGATCTTTCCAGAATTTCTCCTTTTTATCTTTGTTTCTTATTCTTGTATTGAACAACAGAATTACTTGTACGTCAATGCAAGCCAGGCACACATTTATATTTATGAACAACTTGTGATCCTTCACTTCCTGTATTTTCTTCATTCATCTTTGATTAATGAACCAGAAGGGCTCATGTTCTAGACCACTTCTGAATCAGAAATAACTCTTTTATAGGAAGGATAGATTACCAAGCCATAGTAAAACTTATGGTGCATTCTTAACAATGAAGAAACAAGTAGTTGATTTGCCAACTCATCAGCTGCTATTCCCCTCCCCAGGTATGGAGCAATCATGGGGATGTTAATTTGATGGTGGGGAACATCTTCGAAATAGATGGGTTAGAAATCTACACCAAACTTTAGAACATGTCATTTCTTCAAGGGAGAGAGTTCTGAGGCCTACTAATAAACCAAAGTAAAACACAATACCTAAGATATGAGGTGACATGTGTACAGTCTTGTCTTTAAAGTATTTTTGAATGTATGTACTTCCTTTTAATGTTTTACTTCATACAATGCTGTTAATGATCAGAACCTTTTCTCTTTATACAAAAACATGCAAATGCATGCATCTATCATTATTTCATAGAAGGAAAACTTTCCCTTAGTTCCACCTGTTTTGTGATATAAAAAGATGGATTTCTGACCACATAAACTAATAATCTGAAGGTTGTCAAACAGTTTATATGTCTTTCTAATGATATAAATAATTTAGCTTTCATTGATATCTGTGTTATCTCTTGTGGTTTTGGAAAAAGCAGTGATTAGTATATTCCACTGAATTTGGACCAGCTGCGCTGATTTCTAGATCCAAGCAGTAACTGCAATGGGAGTTACTGATGTGAGCACCAGGGCATCTCTCACATGGGCATGGCTTTTTGTCGGTGTAAAAATAAAATAGCCAAGATAGATTCAAGTGTGCTGAGACAATTTTATTTGAAGAGCAACACTGAATTTGAAATATATTTATCTCTGAAATCATTCTAAACTTAACTGGGATCTTTCCAGAATTTCTCCTTTTTATCTTCATTCCTTATTATTGCCCATTATGTTAAGTTGGCTTGATAATTTAGGTGCCTCCATACATCTCTACTGTTTAGAATTTTGAAGACCGCCCTGAGTTTGCCTCACATTTTTCCCTGTCCTTAACATTTTTTATTTTTATTTTATGGTAAATTACTGAGGATTTCAGATAATTAATAATGTCAGACATTAGCATTTTATGCTTTCTATTGTTCAAAAAAATGCTGTTTTATGCAAAACCTGTTTTTTATTAACTTTTAAAGTAAATTAGAGTTATATATAAAATTAACCCTAATTTTGTACATTTGCCTTCTATTATTTTGGCTATAAGCAGAATTCTTGAGCAAATAACTAATCAATCAGGGCATAGAGAATCTGTAAAAAAAATGGACCTGTTTGAGTCTGGATATATTAAGGATAGGTCACGATTACTCAAGTTGGTAGGTTCTTATGAAAAGGTACAAAAGCAATGGATGAAGGCAAATTGGTACATACTGCATACCTTTACCTGGCTAAAGAGTTTGACATAATACTCAACTCAGGCATAATAGAAAAGTTAAATATACTGTGAATAATCTCCTTTGACACCCACTGGGTTTCTCCCTGGCTCACAGATAGGATGCAGGAAATCAAAAGAGGGGAAATTAGGTCCACAAAGAGAGCAGTCACCAGTGGAGACCACCAGTAGTGTTCTCTGCTGGGACCTCTTCTGTTTGGCATCTACAGGCATCTGCTTGTCTGAAGTAAAGGTCAGTACCACAGGGCACTGGATGACTAAGTTTGCAAACGACTGCATGTGAGGAGCAGTCATTGAATTCTCAAATAACTTGGCCATCCTACAGGAAGGTTTGACCAAATAAATGACTGGTGCCAAAGCCATGGGCTGAAACTAAATGCCTAAAAATGCATTACTAAATCCTTTGGAAAATCATCTACCCAGGGAGCTACAACACTGGCAATATACCCTTAAGAGTTCACCCAGTTGTTCTGGCTTTGGGAATTTATGTGGATAGTAACCTGACATTTAACCAACAGGTATCTGTTGTAAGAAAGTCATTCTATATTGTTCAGCTTATAAACAAAGGAATTATGTTTAGCTGTAGGGATGTCATTGTCCCCCTTTACTCAGCCCTTATTAGATTAAGCATCAAATATAATTCCTTCTTTAGCATATATCTGCCCACACACATAACAATTGGAACATTAAAAGAGATACCTTACTAAAAGGATAAGGGCCTAAACAGCATGTCTTCATGGACTGACCTGCCACTTGACGTTTGTGGAGAGCCCTGTCACTATATTTGGTGTCATACAGACTGCTACAAGGTGACCTGTGCTTGGCATATAAGACATTCTCCAACCCACTGTTAATGGATTTACTGCCTTTAAGCAAGTCATCTCCTGGAGAATACCACAGTTCTGAAACAAACTCACCATCCATATAAAACAAAGTTCATCCCTGTCCATATTCAACCACAATTTGGACCTATGGATGGGAAACAGAGTACTTATCCCAGGACTGCCCCTATACTACTCAAGGAGAGAGGCAGCTCCTAAATCTTTTATCCCATGCATAGGTCATCTCAAACTGCCTATGGTATGATCCCAGTTATTCTCATTACAGTTAATATATAATAATCAGCTTAGGGATGGCTAGGGCCAATCTTTAACCAATTAGTGTAGGTTAATTGGAGCACTAAAAGGGAAATTAGCTAGGCTTAAAAAAACCCAATGGCATCTAGTCTAGTACTTACCTATGTAACTATAAGAAGGTGAGAGGTATAGGATATAGTGACTTTCAGATGCACACTATACCCTTTAATGTGACTACACCTTTCAGAGGGTTATACATTACAACTGCAACACCTGGAAAGTTAAAGCTGTGATTCAGGCAGTTATCAGAGATCTTCAAAACTCGCAGGCACACATTTAAACCATTATTAACTCCTTGCTTCCACCAACATGTGCAACTGCACCACCACATCTGTCCTATGTTTAAATGCTAACTTTGAGATCACAATACCTTAGAGTAGGGGGATGCATTTAGGTACGGTAAACTTAGACTTGGTCTTTATTCACCACCTTCATTCTTTGAGTCATACATTTCAAAGGGTCCCACCTTTAGTCTTTTTAGTCAGAAAGCTCATTTTTCACCTGTTTGCAATTTCTGCTGCTAACTATTCCCTCCTGCTTTACAGAGAGAATAGTGCTAGTATTTGTAAATTATATAAATTCATAGATATTCAAAAGTCATTAAATCGTATGACCATTTAAGCCATAGTGGTACCCTCCCTTCCTCAGGCTGAACATGCAGTAGGGCCATACCAGTCAGTCCTGGAGTACATTTGTGAAAGCATTGCCTGTCATCGAGGCAACTTGTGCAGAAAGATAGTATGTTGTACTGCATAACATGTAGAGGTAATTTATTTCAGAGGTTAGGGAGGTATTTAGCTATAATCCCATCCCTCTTCTTTGTTTTATTTATGTGTTGGTGAAGATTTAGGTCCTGGTTAGTGTTGGCTGTGCTTCTGGAGTTACAGAGATCCAGAAGGTCCAGGACAATGGGGTCTTTCATGGCATGGTAAGAGAAAGAGAGAATTAAATTCTTGATATCACAAATTATGAGATTAGTTATACGACATTCCCTGGCTTTGCAGATGAGGCTTGAATGAATAAAAGGTAATAATTAATTACCTGGATCTGCTATAAGGCAATTCTTATGGAAGGGTATCAGATTCCAGCACACCACCCATGAGGGATGAAACCAGTTAACTAAATATAGGTAAAACAGCTTAAGGGCTGATACTGCGAGGACATGGTTAACAATATTAATTAAATAAGGTATATTGTCATGTAACATGGAGGAATTATTTTTGATCTGGCTAGGACTTTCAGTGAAAGAATTTTAGAGATAATTGGGGGATGAGGGATTCATGTATATCAGGGCTCTGGATAGAAGTCTAAGGAATAATGTTGTCATTGAATTTGAGTACAAGAATGTTGAAAATGTCTGTTATGCCAGAGTAGGGAGTATCATTTTGAATAAGTTCAGAACAATAGAGAGTATCATTTTTAACAAAGTTAAAGAAGGCTCTATAACTGTCTTTGGCTTGAGAGGCCATCTTAATGTTGTGGGATCCTTTAACGCATTTCATAGAATTTTTTGTTTTTTATTATTATTTTTTTTTTGCTTTTGATATATATACATATATATATATATATATATATATATATATATATATATATATATATATATATATTTGAAAATATGTTTTCTGTCTACCATATAATTTCTTTCTTTTGTTGTAGAGTTTAGTTATATTAATAGATCACCAAAATGATGTTTTCTTTTCCACAAGATACATGATTCTGGAAAGGACTAATAGTTCTATGTATATTTCTAAATGAATATAAAATTCCTTAATTAAGCTTACTGTTGTATCAAAGTCATGGGGTGGTGCAATCATTAAGTGAATTTTGGTACATCATCATTTTGCTACAGAATATCATAGGTTTGTGGTCAGGATTCACTAGGGTGAGAAATGCCATAGGGATACTGAAAGAGTTTGCCATATTTGTAAGAGTTGGATCTGTGGAGCAGTCAGCTACTAGACAGCAGGTTTTATTACTAACTTCTCTGGGAAGTTTTTGTTTATAATTCATAGGAATTTTCTGGCATATCATTCACTGGAGGTGTACATGTTCCAATTCACTGAAAGGTAGTTAAGGACATCCAAAATAATGGAGTCCTTATTAATAGGGGGATCATTTAAAACAAAGATAAGTCTTAGGACATAGAAGGTGTTCTGTAACAATCTATTGGTTGATAATTAATGATATTCATAGTGATCTTTACTTCATTGAATTCAATTTGTGGATCCCCAAGGATCTGCCTGGAGATAATATTACTTTTGACAACTATAGAGACTCTACCACAGTTGTTATTTGGTCTAAAGATATGAAAAGTACAAATCCCAGGTATAGAGGGGGTGGTCTCTTTACATTTAAACCAAACCTCAGTAATTATGTGGACATAGATGTTTTCCAGATGCAGGAGCAAAACTAATCAATACAAAAAGAGCAGCAGCAAAGATATTTGAAGAGAAATATAGGCCAAGGCATCTGGACACGGAAAATTTTACAATTCAAAAAAATAAGAAAACTAAGAGGAAAAGTAGAACAGATTATTAGTAATGGAGGAGTTAAAAAATAGAAACTGAGTTTGTGGATTACTTGTAAAGTGAAGGATTTAGTGTAGAAAATCAATCTCAGAAAATAACACAGCATGATAGAGTAATAGATCCCCAAATTATGATAAAACCAGTCCAGTGGAAAACATCTGATCAGTTGCCAGATGACGATACTTTAGGGCCTTCCAAAGGAAACCAATACAAACTTTCAGTTGTAGTTGCACAGCAATGGGAGGAACAGGAAACTGTGGCAACTCTAACACAGCCAATGTTGTGGGGTGATAGGCTGGCAAGTTCCCATATGAAAGAGCAAAGGATGACACAGGATGAAACAGAAGAGAATACGGTACTGGAAGATTCTGTGGAACTATCTGTAGAATGCTCACAAGAAATGGGGAACAAAGAATACACCCTCATTTTATAAGAAAATGATCTAAGAAAATAGTTGCTTGATTTAATAGAGATGGACAGACATATTAAAATCAATGGAAGAAATAGACTACAGAAAGTCAATAAAACTGAAAAAGTTAGAAGTCTGATAAAACAAATGAACACAGTAGTTAGGACTGTCCATAGAGCTTCATGTGATATAACAGAAATAAATAGGACATATTAACTGTGCATCTAAATTAATAACAGATAACGTCTTACCAGAAAAACACAGGGTAGTAAGGGAAAGGAAGGGGAGAAATTGAATGCCAACATAATAATATTGAAAAGAGAAAACTATAATGCAATTAAGACAAGAAGTGTTACTGTTAGAAGAGTACAGAAGACAGAACAGATAAAGAAAAATACTAAAAAAGATAGACATGATAAAAGCAATGCACAGTATTAGAACAGATCAGGAGTTATCGTGCACTATCACAAATAATAAACTAAAAATATCAGCACAGGCAGAAAAAACTTAGAAAATACACAAATAAATATATAGGAAAAGTACAAAACAAGCAATTTATTGATGACCCTAAAAGGTTTTACAAAGAATTGGGAAACAACGCAAAAAGAATTGAAACACCACCAAAAAAAAGAAGAAATAGATATATTTTGGAGAAATATCTATGAAGACCCTGTAAAACCTAACAAAGATGCTAAATGGACAGAAGAAGTAAAAGAAAGAATAAGAAGTTCAAATGTACAGGATATGAAGTGGGATGAAGTAACAGCCAAAGAGATTGAAACAAAGTTACAAAAAGCTCCTAAATGGAAGACCTCAGACTCAGATGCAGTATCTAACTTCCGGTTAAAAGTATTAACATCTTTACATAAAGATTTAACCATGATTAAAAAACTATTTAGAATTTATATGCGCACCCCAAACAGACACCAGTGTGGCTAACAACAGGAAAAACAATACCCCTCATTAAGAGCGAACCTGCAAACCATCCAAAAAACTATAGAGCGATAACTTGCCTTCTGACGACTTATAAACTATACACTGAAATTAAGTTTATAAACATTTAGAAGAAAACTCAATCATGGCAATAGAAGAAAAAGGTAATAAAAGAAAGTCATTTAGAGCAAAAGATCGTCTGATGTTTAATAAAGTCATAATGGAGAACTGCAAAAAGGGGAAGGATCTAAGTATGGCGTGGATAGACTGCAAAAAAGCATTTGATAGTATCCCACATTTATAGATAAAAAAGTGCTTAAAAATGTATAATATACACTCTACACTGATTGATTACATTATAGCGACCATGAAACAGTGGCAAACCACTTTACAATTAAGCCATAATAACAGAAAAATTATTATTCCAGGGATACAAATTCATAGGGGGATATTCCAATGTGACTCTCTGTCACCACTGATCTTTTGTCTTGCCCTTAACCCATTTAGGTTGTCTACTTAAGAGCTTAGGTCATGGCTATAATTTGACTCCCAGAAAACAACAAAGTGTAAAGACTTCTCATCTTCTGTTTTTAATTATTTAAAACTGTACAGTTAATCAGATGAGGAAATGAAAGCACAACTGCAAGTAGTTAAAACTTTTTCAGATAATATAAGAATGTAATTTGGTCTTGATAAATGTGCAAAAGCACCCTTTAAAGCAGGAAAGCTGCAGCACCAAGAAAACATCAGTTTGGGGCATGAATGTGATATAAAAAAACTTGAGCATGAGGGAGTGTATAAATATTTGGGAATTGAAGGATCAACAATAAAACATGAACAAATGTGTATAAAACTCAGTAAGGAATATTTTAGAAGGCTTAAATTAATACTAAAAACAGCATTGCCATCTAGGAACAAAGTCCAAGCTATAAACGTTCAGTGCTTCTGTGTGTCCATGGATTTCTTTTGTGTTTCAAGCTATAAACCAATTTGCTCTTCCTGTTCTAATTCACAGCTTTGGAGTGACTGACTGGCCCCAAAAGGTATTAGATAGTTTGGACAGGAAAATAAGAAGGATGCTTCATGCTCATCAAATGATTTATAAAAATCAGTGCATACAGAGACTATATATTCCCCAATTCTTAAGGTGGTATGAGCCTCCTCAAAATTGATTACATGTATAGATCTGAGACAGTGGGACTGCATACATATCTGCTGATCTCACAAGACCCAAATGTAGTGAAAGTTTTGAAACATGAGAACAAGTCTAAGATGACTTCCCTGCTTAGTTTAGCAAAAGCATATCGGCATCAAGTGGGAATGGAAATCAAACCAGAAGTAGATAAAAATTAGGTAGCAACTGAATATGCCAAAAAAAAACAAACAAAAGAAAGAATATAATGTGAAGGATCAGATGAGATGGCAAGAAATGTAGAGAATGCACAAATATAGTTGCAAGCATAGGAAACTCTTGGAACAACCTCACGTGGATCAGGACTGAATGCATGAATGGTTAAGGAGAGGCGAATTTAAACTAAAAGACAAAAAGTTAATATTGGTGGCCCAAGATAGTGGACTATGTGCAAGTTGGTTTACAAAGTCCATTGAACATATGGGAGAAACACACAAATGTAGGTTTTGTAAAACAGAATTGTAGCCAGTTGCTCATCTTGTTGCTTGTTGTGACATACTAATGGAAAAAGGACTGTATACTGAAAGACATAATAATGTAGCAAGAATGTTACACTGTAGATTGTGGAAACGTTATAATATTATAGCAGCTGAAAAACACTGGAAACATGAGCCACAAAGCATTATAGAAAATTATGAAGTTTATACCACATGGAATCATCCATTACCAACAGTTCAAAAAAATAGATGCAAGAAAAACAGATAGTAGTCCATGATAACAAGACAAAAGTAGAATTGATTTTTGAAATCACTACAACCAGTGACTACAGTGTCTTATGTACAAATACACACAAAGTCATAAAGTACCAGGATTTGCAGGCAGAAATGAGGACAATGTGGAAGAATGATCCCCAGACATTTCCAGTAGTAGTGAACAATGGGTCTTATAAAAAAGAATTTACAATTGTATTTAGATATGTTACTGATACATGTGACTCCACCTGAGGTGCAGAAGGAGTCATTACTGGGCACATTACGGGTGCTATGAAGAGCACTTCTGGCTAACTTCAAAGATTAAAACAATACTAATTTCATGAATTTTAATTATACCTTGACTTAGGAATGGGGTCCATTCTCATCATGGTATTAGAAACCCAAAAGACTTGTAGAAATGAAGAAAACAGGTGTGTCTCAAGATCTAGCAATTTATTATTTAGACTTCTGGAAATGAGGAAAGCTAATGTGATTTGACTGGGGACTACTATGTTAGTCATGCTGGACGTAAATCAGAGTTGGACTCTTCATGAAAAAGGCACTTAGGAGTAGCAAAGCCTTTATTCATAAGTTCTTAGGTAACTACTAGGCTAGTTGACCTAGCCAGTGTGAGGACACCTTTGAATATGAGGTGCAGGCCATTTTTTTTTTTTTTTTTTGTGCAAAATATTTTATTACTTTTTTATGTAAATAGAGAGAGTGAACATAACAATGATTTTTGACAGGTAACAATATGACTAGTGAATACATTGCTGAATAATAAAACATAAAAGAAAAATAGTTAGAACTATTTACACATATGCCAAAAGTCCATCATTGATGTATATACCAATTTCAAATTAGAATATGTTCAAAAAGGGATTTTCAAAATTCTGTAAAGTGAATGTGGGATTTCTGAGTGTATGTTAAATATTTGTGAGCTAGTAGGTGTTTGGTAGCTAATTATTTGAAACCCTCCCAGGTGAGTGATGCTCTATCCTTCCAATATAATGTAATGTAGTATTTAAGTAATGAAACTAGTGTTATTAATATGTGTTTGTAATTTCATCAGGCCAGCAGGGGTGATGTGTAGGACAGCTACCTTCCAACATAAGGTTGTTTTTTCATAGCCCATTTTTTTCTAGTTGGACTCTGAGTGAGCACCATAGCTTGTAGGTGCACT
Organism: Protopterus annectens; assembly: GCF_019279795.1. Lineage (NCBI taxonomy): Eukaryota > Metazoa > Chordata > Ceratodontiformes > Protopteridae > Protopterus > Protopterus annectens. The sequence goes on from NC_056743.1 coordinate 1,466,155,582, forward strand.
TGCAGCTCCAGAAGATGTGGAGTAGATCAGCCTTGTGACTATCACAGTAGAAACAGAATGGAGAGGTGGTTGGGTATATTTTATTTAGAATGATTGGAGTAAGATATGTGTTATGAAGTATCATGATCTGAGTATATTTAAATTTTTTTAAGGGGAATAAGTTTGGAGGTAAGCCGGATCGCTTGAGATATTTGTTTGTTTGGAATTGAAGGATCAATTTCCTTTCAGTAATTAGAAAAAATAACTTCTTTTTGCATTTTGATTGATAGAATAAGGTTGTAGGAGTTAGACAGCATTCTTTATTTGAGGATAGAAGGTTCCATATGGTTTTACAGGTTTTAATGTCATTTGCATTGATATCAGGATTGTCTATGATATATTGGCTAAGGTCTCAAATTTGTCTTAAAATGATTGTATATATTTTAGGGAGCTTTAATTGTGTTCTCATTTTAGTGATAGTATTGGTCTTAAAAGGAAATATATATGAGATGGTTAGTTTCTTAAGGGGGAATAGTTGTTTAAGTTAATCATATTGTTATTCATTTTGAGATTGGTGTTAAGGTGAATTGGTTGTAGAGACGTGAATGCATAATAAAGGTTTAATGATTTGAAAGTATTTTGTATGACAGTGATTTTATGTTTAATGATTGGGTGTATTTTAAGATTTTTTTAATTCTCATTATAAAGAAAAGGGAGGGGTCTGGGGCTTATGGATAGTGTTTTGATATAGTTGTACAATAGTTTGACCCAGGTTGGAGACCATTGTTGCGTTGATGGGGTGTGGTTGGCAATTGTTATTAGTCTATTACAATTTATGGTATTGTAATAGAGTGAGGTGCAGGCCATTCTTAATGAAGTAAGCTAGACTGTCAAGTGTCTTTTCCCCTGTTGACATAAACGGGATCCCCTTTGATGGCAACAGATATTTAACCAATTATTGAAATCCAATATTTTTTCTTTATATTGAGGCGTCATTCAAGGTTGAGAATTTCACTCAGGACCAGTGTTTTACCTGTATTTATAACATGCATGGTACGTTCTGTCATGCTTCTCTCTCTCTCTCTCTCTCTCTCTCTCTCTCTCTCTCTTTTCATGCCCCTTAATGTTTTACATCTCACATATTTCACCCCTGCATGTACCACTACTGTGTTATGGTCATATCTGTCAGAAGTTAGGGTAAATAGGACCCTTGTAATGTCAGAAATTCTGGCACCTGAAAGACAGCTAACGGTAACAAGTTCTCTGTGGTAGTGTTGTTATTGTTCAGATCCTTTTAAGGATTTTATTGCTAATGTAGCTATCTGTACTTTAAATTTTGCAAAAGAGTGTAGGGGCAAAACGTTCACATCACAAAAATTCAAAAACTAGAAAGTTGGAACAAGGATAGCTAAATGTCATTTACCACAGGCTGCAGAAATGAAGGACCATATACAGCACAGATCTGATTAAGCTCTACAGCTGTTACAAAGTAGTAAAAGCCATACAGATAGGAAGGCTTTGACTTGTTACAATACCTAAACTGTGGGTAATGAAAGCATATCCACTGTGCTGAGAAAAAAGCAAAAAACTACATACCTTGCAGTTTACTTACAATGGAAATTAGGAATCTACAAAACTCAATCTCTTAAGAGAAACAATGTCAATTAATGTTTGCTACATTATTGTTTTATACTTGGAATGCTGAACGCAAAAACAGTAGAAGGTATATTAACAAAGCAACTGGCAAATTTACTGCATAGTAGGTAACCTCGGCAGACTAAAACATACTCTAAAGATGTTCAAATTAATTTAACACCGTAACAAAAAGCCAGTTGATGTGCACTCAGAAAAATTAAAACTAGAGATAAATGTTGTCATTGTCAACCAATTTCTACCACCTTTGAATTTCACAACCACTAAACAGGATTAATATAACACTGCAAGGAAATTAAAAAAAATAAAATAAATAAATAGTTTATGACCGACCATTTAAAACCCAGCCTGTGTGATTGACAGCCACCAGTGGATAAGATTCCAAAATGTATACAAGCTTGATTATCCCAGATTCACTCTAGGAATCTCTAAAAAGATTTGGAAAGAAGATGAAGATCTAGAGGGTAGTACAGGACCAAGAAATCATTCACATATGGCATCCCATTTTATATAGGGCTTACTAGACCAGTGAAAAACTTTTTGGGTAGCTGGGGTAGATTCTGCAGAACAAGTGTAATGTCCTGGAAATGGAAAGGACACGTGAGCAACTCTGCAGTTGAGTTTTATACCAGCTGCAGCTTGTCAAGTCCCATATCTGGAAGTCTTACATGAAGGGAGTTGTAGTAATCAAGGTTAGATGAGAACAAGACATGAACCACCACTCCAAGGATCTGAGATGAGAGAAATGCTTTATGAATGCAGTGTGTTCTGAACATGGGAAAACAGGAAAACATGAAAAAAATGTTGTTCCTGAGAGATGGTCTGCAATGAAAGATTTCTCACCCTGTCTACAGATTCCAATTGTTAACTCCTTTTTCAACAAAGTTAAGATATCAGGTAACATCCTAATGGAACTATCTGGATTAATTAGTGAACAATGCCATAATAAACATTTTTTGTCTCACAGCATTAATGCTCTCATTCCTTGTAACTAGTATCTTCAAATTAAAGTACCTATTCTGATTATATGTACTATTGTAAAACTAAGATGCCATACTTTTCAAATAAAAGTACAACTCCTAAACAGAGCCAGATCATAGTTAAATGGGGCCTGAGACAGGGTAATGGATCTGGGCCAACTCCAACCCCCAACCATGGCAGCAGTATCCCCCCTCCCTGCAGTCATTCCAGTATCCCATTACCTGGCTATTTCTCCACAGCTACCATAAACACTGTTCAAACCTGTCAGTGTGCATAATATTTTTGTCTTTACTTCTACAATGATTACAGACTTTTGGATTTAATTTAAAACTTTTATTTCAAATTTTATAGTAAAAACACAGATAGCCTTTTGCTAAACTAAACAATACAGTCTCACAATGAAAATAGACCTAGCATGAACAGTAAACGTCTCTGTCCTAGAAACTCACATTCATTGAAACGGCATTGAAACTCACATTGAACAAAAATGTATTTGGCCAGTGGCTGATTAAGTTTACCTTTGGGTTGTTTTCATACCATAAGCGCCTTGCACACATCTGTAAGCACATACATATGTGCACGTGTTCTTTGATGTACTGTCCTTATTGTATTAAATTATATTTCTTGCATCACTTGTTAGAATATGTTTTAAATTTGTGGTTTTGAACATTTTTCCAGTAAGCAATTAAATAAAACCTACAAAACAATAATGAGAAAACTACCAATTTTGTAACACTTCAACCATAAAAGACCACTCAGACTTCTATCATTACAATCCACCAAAATCAGTCAAGCACAATCTCTGCATAAATAAAAGTCATCTGAATAATTCCACATTAAAGAGATCTATAACTAATGAAGAGGTTGCTACTGCAAACAACTTTATATTTCAGTGTTTCATCTACAAATGTAGTGCCTGCTGCCCCTGAAGAATAAATTGCCCATGTCACATAAAAAAAAATAGGAAGTGGCTGGTAAACCAACAACACTCTCAGAGTTATAAGGCATCTCATCTAAAGGAAGACACATCAGGAGTGAGTTACAAGGCATCTCATCTGAAGGAGGACACATTCAGGAGTGTATCACTCCCAATTCCCCTTAAAATGCACTGCAGTATTAGCAATCCTTCTACATGGTGTGGAAGTAGAACCCACATCCTTTTGCACCAAAGGCAAGTATGCTACTTGGGCAACTAATATTGCTTTCAAATTCTCTAGCACAAAAACCGAAAGTTATTTGTTAAACAATATAGTTGCACATTGAAAAGAAACTTAGCATTAGCAATTCAGACTAACACCCACACCCTTACCCCCCACCTGGACTCTTAACCCAACTATACTACCACCACTACTAACCACAGTCAGAAATAGCTAGTTGTCTTTACATACTTTAACATCTTGTCTGACAACTTTGTTACTAATATTATAAACAACAAGAAACTATCTTAACTTGCAACATTTACTGTATATACTGTTGATAATCAATATCTTGTTATTGTATTAAAGCCAACAACCTGTAATGTTGTTTACTATTGCTGCAACTTTGTATCTCTATTTATCTTGTACATGATGTGGAGCTTTTCTCCCAGGGCATCCGCTGAAAAAGGACCTGTGTCCAGTAGGAATTTCCCGGTAAACAAATGTAAATAAATAAACAGTAAACTTCTCTTTCTTTGAAACTCACAATTCCTTGAAAATGCACTGAAATTCACAATTCCTCAAAGATGCACCAAAAGTCACAATTCTTTGAAAATGCAATAAAAACTCAAAATCCTTGAGAAAGCACTGAAAATCACATTCCTTGAGCAATCTGGTAGTTTACAGGATTCAGGCTCTGGTCTCCTTTAAACAAGGCACACGGTTTGAGATTAAGTAACTTGCCATCCATCCATAGCAAAGACATTTTACCATCCCCCCCACACATACACCTACTATACCAAAGTAGGAATGTCTTGTCTCACAGCAGCAACCAAGAAATGAATGTCTCGGTGGCAAGTTTAAATTCTCAGTGGAAAGAAGCAGCAGCAGGAATGGTTACAACTGTGTTGATGTGTGTGCATCTGCATGCACAGATGCAGCATGCATTCTTAAAGAAGAAATGTAGTGTGATGGACCCTCTTTACCCTGCGCAGCGATCAAGAGCCTCAATCCTCACCACTGAAACTGGTGAGAGATGGTCACTAAAACAGAAATAGATTTACACAGCAATTTCAAATGCAGCTCTATTTATCAAGCACAGTTTCCCCTGAGAGCAGTTTTAAGTGACTGACACACCCACACCTGGGTATTTGATTTTCACACCCACTCCTGGGAAAGGCTGGTACAAATGTACTAGCTGTGCCCCCTTATGCCCAGACAATAAGTCAATGATGCTGCCACCAGCCAGTCAGTGTTAGGTCTTACAGCATAACCGAAGCAGTGAGGCTTTTTGGAGTGGTCACGGAATAAGCACAACTACTCTCAAGATGTTAAAAGTAATCTCTAAAAGACCAGCCACAATAAAAGGTGTAAAAACATTTAATAATAAATAGTAAAATAGAAGACATGAGATTAATAAATAATATTATATATATATATATATATATATATATATATATATATATATATATATAACAGTAGATATTTAAGTGCAATAATCATCAGAGTTTCAATCACAGGAGAAATAAAAATAAAATATTTGGACAGATTCAAGCAGATTCAGAAAAAAAAAAAACAATACTTAGTTAAGCTCACTGTAATTCCTGACTGTCTAAAGAAGAACTGTTCCCTATCTAACTTAATTAATACAACAAGGCAAGATTAGATGCGATACTGAGTTGCTTACTTCCACAAGTCAATGTGATATTCTTCCCACTTACAGTGATCTAACTAATCTCAACTAACTGTGATAACTATCATAGATTTTTATATCAGGTTCCAAAGAAAACAAAACAAAACAAGCTGAGCTGTGAGTTCCAACCTCTCAGTACTGGTTATGGAATGACATCACATTTGATCACATGACTAGTAGAGTACAGACTCAGAGCTTTTCTAAGATCTGTTGCAGTATTTGAAAATTATAGAATTCTTTGTTTAAACATAAACATTTAATCAGTAATAACAACATTGTTGATGCATTTTTAACACAAGCATCTGTACAAGTCAGTGTGATAGTCAAATGACAGAAAATTATTTACAAAACTCAAGCTAACTATGCTAGCATCTATTACACATGCACTGCCTTATTCTCCCTGGTACAGATGACAATATCTCACATTTCATACCCCCCCACTTTGAAGACTCAAGCTTGTTTCTCAAGTGACCCTGGAAAAAAGTTGCTTGAGAGAAATGGGCCTGTCTGGTAACACACTAACCTAAACCCTGTCTTGAGAGTCTGTCTGCACTGGCATTGCTGTAATCTGGACTGACTAACAAAAGGGACACTCCCAAAGCCCCTTTAAGCTTTTGAATGCTTGCATGCAGGCTGAGGTCCATATTAGATTATATGGCCTCTCTTTCCTTTTCAGTTCTATGAGGGGAGCCACTATTCTACTATAATTGGGAACAAGCTTTCTATAGTACCTTGTTGTCTACAAGAATGCCCTCACCTGCTTTTTGGTACAGGTGCAGGCCACATCTGAATAACTTTCACTTTTAGCAGGTTCTAGCCTAAACTTACCACTCCCCATTCTATGTCCCAGATAGAAGACCTCTGCCATACCCACCAGACACTTATTGAGCTTAATGGTAAACCCTGCCTTTTGCAGTATGGCCACAACCTTTCTAACCTGCAGAGGCTTCATCATGTTAACATAGTACAATTTGCTCTCCTGCCTTCTGCCTAGGAGGTTTACGTTATAATTGCAATTAATGAACATTCTTACCACTTTGAAGGGTCCCTCCCAAGCTGCCTGCAGCTTATTGTGTCTGATAAGAATAAGCACAATAACCTGCTATCCCACAGCATACTCTCTGACTTCAGCATTCCTGTCACGCCAGAATTTTTTCTGCTGTTGGCTCCTGCCAGGTTCTCCTGGGCCAATCCCATGAGCTCCCTAAGCCTTGTCTTAAGGTTTAGGACATATGCCACAACAGACTCCTTGGGGGATTCACTCTCCCCTCCCACTCATCACAAATCAAATCTAAAGGCCTCTTCACCCTATGCCTAGACTGCAAATCAAAGGGTGAAAAACCTGTGGATTCCTGGGGTACCTCTCTGTATGCAAATAATAGATGGGGCAAACATTTGTCTCACTCTCCCTTAAACTGGTTTTCAAGTGCCTGTAGCATGGTCTTTAGTGCAGAGTTTAACCTCTCCATAAGACCATTAGCCTGCAGATGGTAGGGAGTGGTCTTTAGGTGCTTCACCCCACAAAGCTTCCACAGACAAGCCAGCAGGTCTGACATAAAATTGGCACCTGAGTCAATTAATATTCCTCTCAGGAAACATACCCTGCTGAAAATCTCTAACAAAGCATTTGCCACCTTTTCTGCCTTGATGGTGGACAGAGCCACCAGCTCAGGGTATCTAGTAGCATAATCTACTACCACCAAGATATACTTCTTCCCTGTGGAACTTGGGATACTCAGAGGCCCCACAATATCCATAGCTACCCTCTAAAATGGCTCCTCAATCACAGGCAAAGGCATCAACAGACCTTTGACCTTGTCCTCTGCCTTGTCGACCTTTTGGCACTACTCACAGGTGCTACAGTACCCTGTTACATCCTTTGCAATCTCAGGCCAATACAAGTTTGCATATAATATGTTGTTTGGTATGGTTTATGCCCATATGACCTGCAAAAGGAATATCATGTGCTGTGGCTAGAGGTGCCAGGTGATAGGCTCTAGGTGCTACCAACTGCTGTATTACCTCACCCTCTAGCCCTCCCTCTGGAATCTACTCTCTATACAGTAACTCCTCATTCCAGTATCCAGACTCCCCTTTTCTTTGAGCATCAGGTATCCCTTAGCTACCTCCCTCAAGTTTCATAAGGTGGGGTCCAAAAGCTGAGCTTGTCTCAGCTTTACTTTTGTGACCATTCCCAGCTCTCTTTCCACAGATAGCTTAGTATCTTCTGACAGCAGTGCCTCACTGTCAAGCTGGATACTATCACTCACCTCTGTCCTTGCAGTCACCCTGTCTTTGGGAACATCAGTGCCTACCAGCAGCTGTAACCCACTTTCAGGCACACTGCTACAGGGTAGCTCCCTCCCTCCCTCCTTAAAATAGTGACATCACCAGCCCCAGCTTCAGGGGAGGGGTCTGTCTGGGTCTCCCTCAACCTACCAGACATACATGCCTGTCTTTAAGCCTGATTTTGTGTAACTGCATGCACACAAGGTACTGTATTATCAAAGTCATTCCCTATCAAGATATGTGCAGGGATATCCTCAAACACAGCTACCTGCTTGCTTCCTTTTTCACCCTCCATGTCAAGGTGAACCCTGGCCAAAGGTATTTTGAATGGGAGTCCTCCTAAAGCTCTGATTGGAGAAGAACTGGTACTGCACCTCTTTAACCACTGCATGTTTCACAATGGTTATGTCAGAGGCTGTGTTCCTCTTAGCAGGGGCTTCTCTACTCCAGCACCTAAAATAAGATACAAACTCCCGTGATAGCTTGGCACCCCTGTTGTCTCCAAACAACTTACTTCTGGCAGGCTGTTATTCCCACTTGCTGGTGCCCTCAACTTTTGCTCCCCACCTTGCTTCAGTGGACATTTGCATGCTACATGGCCACTTTGGTTACATTTAAAACATCTAACCCCTAATCCTGGCCATGTACCTGAAATAGTGGCTTCCCCTGTTAGTGGTAGACTTTGTTTTGTTGGTTCAGACTGCCCATCATGGGTTCCCTTATATCCGTGTGCAGGACTCTGTATCCCGTTCTTCTGCAGTGATGTCCTGTTTGCTTAGCAGAGATCTCCTTCTCTCCCCAGCTTATCCACAGAGTTACACTGTCAGTCTGCTAACCAGATATTCATGTCCTCAGGCAAAGTATTAAGAGCTTGTTCCCTCACCAAAAGGTCTGCCAGCCATTCAAAAGTGGTAACCTGACACCCACACACCCACATAGAAAGTAAGTACTTAACTCAGCAATATAATCACATACACTTTCATCTGCCTTGTGTCTATGTTCAAAAAACGTTTTTTTTCTGTAAGATTTAGGTGTTAACTTATAAGAGTTCAGTAAACATTGTTTCACTCTATCTTACTTTAAACAATCAGTATCAGACAATTTAGAAACAGCAGTTACAGCTTTACCATGGAGTAAGCAGGTCAGGAACTGTACCCAGAGCTCTTGATCAACATTATACTGTTTACATACTCTTTCAATTTTATGAATAAAACTATCAAAGTCATCCCCATCTACAAACTGCAGAAGAAATGTACTGACCTTTATTGTTTCTGGTTCATAGGTTCATAGGTTGGTACTAGGCTATCAGCCCTAGGGCCTATACAAGCCTAGCCATAACAATTCCCTGACTATTTCTTCCCACACTATTTACTTCCCTGGACCCCTGTCTAGCAGGGCGACTGACGTATAGGTTCATAGGTTGGTACTAGGCTATCAGCCTGGGGTCCAGTTTTTCCCTCTCCCATTGCCTCCATGACCCTGAAGAAGAGTCAACATCTCCCTCTCATATTGTTACTGCTTCTCTTTTTTAGCCTCCAATCTCTGCATTGTGTCATTTTCTTCGATCTCCAAATGCCACAGTCTCACTTCAGTCTCCAGTTCATGCTGGCACTGCTTCTCCTTTTCTTCAGCCTCCAAATGTTGTAGTCTCTCTTCATTCTTCAAACACTGGCCTCCAGTTCAAGTCTCTAACTCCAGACAGATTTTTAAGTCATCTGAGGAAAAGATGAACTGTCTTCTTTCTGAAGACTGCATATCTCCATCACTAGACTGACTGTCCTCCTGGCCACTGGTCTGTACTGCAGCTGTGGTTAAAGCTGAAATAATTTCCTCTTTAGTCCAGTTAGCATGCACCAATCTTTTGGCTTCGCACACTGTGCATCAGAGTGCATATGCCGTGTGCTGTGTCTTTATGAAGCATGTCAAAGACCAAGCATGCTTGCATAAATGCCAGGCATGTGCCATTCCTAGTACTGTTTTGAGAGTGCAGTCGGTGAGTAAACATGTATGATTACAGCAGTTCGTTTGTATATATGTTACTTAAGTTAAAGTCAGTAAACTTCTATTGTGATGTGTTTGTATAAAATAAAGCTGCTTGAACAGAACCCACAAAGACTCTTCTATTGTGTCCAAAGTAGGAGAGCGACATAGTGTCAGAACCAGGACTGCAGAGAATAATACTTGGAGCCATGAGGTGCAGAGATGATAGTGAAGGTAAACCAAGAGAAACGAGCGCAAAAAGGAACCAGAAAAGAACCAAAGGTAATGATAATATGCATGAACTACTGATTTCATAAAAAGGATAAGACATGGCATTACAAGGGCACAAAACATATTACTAAACAAGAAAGAGGCATAAAAGTCTTATTAAATAAGGGAAATGTTTAAAGTAAAGGTGTTTGATGAAACAATTAACAGAAAAGTAAAATGAGCTTGTTTAAAGGCAAAATGAGTACGTTTAAGCAAAACGGGCATGTTTACAATAAAACGAGCACAAGAAAAGTATAATAGGCATGAAAAGAGATTAAACGAGCAAAACAAATATAATAAGGGGGATAAATGGCGCATTAAGCTTAAATAAAGCAAGGCGACTGCATGTTCTTTGGCAAAGTGCTGTGTTTTGGCATAACTATGGCTTCATATTGTATCAAGGGCATAACTAATGTTATTTGAAGTATCTCAAAGTGTGTAAAAGTGCTTTCACTATGTGCTTATTACTGTGTATGTATTTCAAAGAGTTTTTTGTGTGCAAAGTGCAACTATTTTGTGACGTGCAGTCAAAGTATAGCTATTTCGAAAAGTTTCTTGTGCTGGGTGTGTCTATTGGCAAAGTGCCGCCATTACAGAGTGTTCCTTCCACTGTAAAGAAATGCATAGAAAGGTACTGCCATTTTGAGGAAGTATCAGTATGTCATGTACAGTTTATTCGCAAGGTGCTGTTAGTTCGAAATGTTATTGAGTCTAGGCTTCTCCTGCCTAGTTCATTCGCATCCTGCAGTTATTTGAAGTGTTTCTTAAAATGATGGTAAATTACTTTTGCAATTCAATAATTTCAAAAGTATTATGGTACCCTAGAAACTTATTTTGCAAAGTCCAGTTACACAGAGGCTTGCATCGTGCAGTTATTTGATATGTTTCTTATACTAATAAGAGGTGAGTTTGTGCCATACAGTAATTTCAAGAGTATTACAGTGCCAGAGAGAAACTTATTTCTCAAAGTTCAGTTGCACAGAGGTTTATTTATTGTGATATTGTGCAAAGTTACAAATACTGGCATAAATTTCTGGCATATGTGTATGTGTATGTGCTCATGCTTATTTGCAAAACCCTTCACTGGTATGTATTAATACGGCAGATGGATTTTGAAAGCCCCTACGTCTCGTATTTGATCAGAATATTGCAGAGAATTGGAGAATATATTTTTACACAAGGACCTTATTCAGATAAAGATGCACACACCAAGGCATTTATTTTGCTAAACCTAGCTGGGTCAGAGCATATAGAAAGAGAGAGTTCATTTGTATATGCATCAGCAGTATATGAAGGAGAAGGTGAAAACCATTGTACAGGTTGAGTCAGGTGAAGACCCCAAGTGTTTGAAGTGCAAGTTTAGAAAAATGTGTAACCCCCAGACAAATATTACATTAGAGAGGCATTTGTTTTACACAAGAGATCAGAAACCAGGGGAAACTTTTGCAGTCTATATAACTGATCTGAGAAACAAGGCTAAAACATGTCGGTTTGGTGACTTAAAAGATGAGTTAATAAAGGACAGGCTCATGTGTGGTAATAATAGTGCTGCTGTGAGAAAGATCTTGCTTCGTGTCAGTGATTTAACATCGAGTAAAGCTATAGAGATTTGTCAAATCCATGAAATGACAGAAAAACACACAAGTATGCTTGCAAGTGACAAGAGCATGGTTTCAGCAGGGTCCAGAGCAAATGTAGATAGCGCGCAACACGTGGCAAATAGAAGCAGGCCTAAGCTCATGGCAGCCACAGCCCCTGCTGGCTCATCAAGGAAACCACATATATTTCCAGCAAGTTCTAAGACCAGTTAGTTAAAGGAGCATGCTCAGTACAGTACAAGTATGAATCAGCAAAACCCAAGTCCAGCTTTATTGTTAATTGTCGCAATTGTGGTGCAAATCATGAGTCTAAAAGAGACAAATGCTTAGCATTTGGTCAGCAATGTCACAAGTGTAAAAATGGAACCATTTCCAAAAAATTTGCAAATCGAGTAAACCCCACACAGTTATAAAGAAAGGTCACACAAAAAAGCAGGTTGATCAACTAAAGATGCTGCAGTCAGCTTTCTATGTAGATGGTGTATCAGTAATTGGTGAAGGGGTTGATGTAGTAAATTATCTGGCAAAAATGAAGTGTTCTGTACCGTCCAGATCAATGGTAAATCCACAGAACTTAAAGTAGACACTGGTTCAAAGTGTAATGTTATATCAGCAGACACATTTGCTAGAGTGAGAACTAATGACCAACTCAATGTGGCCAGTAGTGCGAAACTTGTTGCTTATGGAGGTGAAGAGATTCAAACTGAAGGCTCAGTGTTGCTTTTGTGTTATTTGACCAAAAACTGTTACAACTTGTTATTCTATGTAGTTGGAAGACCATTACAGTCTTTACTGGGTCTCAAAAATAGCTTGAGAATGAATCTGCTTTCTTTTACCAAAGAAGTTCATCATATAAGTGCATCTCCTAGTTCTAGTTTTTCTAAAGCTATTTTCTCAGAATATGCTGAGGTTTTCAATGACAGGCTGGGCAAACTTCCAGTAGTGTATTCCATGAAGTTAGAACCCAGAGGTCACTCCAGTAGTGAGACCAGCAAGAAGAGTTCCGATAGCTATGCAGGATAAAGTCAAGGCTCAGTTGGATAAAATGGTGCAGGAAGGTATAATTTGTCCAGTTAGAGAACCAATTGAATGGGTATTGGGTACTTATGTATTATCGCAACCACATTCCGAACAGGAGAAGCAGCTCCTTTCCAAGTCTTTCTCTTGCCGAAAAAAAGTAATATGTAGATGTGTAAGGTACTCAAAACAAGTTGGATGTCTGTGCCTGTACTTCATTTGCTGTCATTTGTTTTACAGTGTAGAATAAAAGGAAGGAAACGTAAGTGATTTGTTTGCAATAATAACATTTTCTGGTCTTGTTTACTTTGCAGCAATTACATAAACAGTAAAGTTGCAGACTGCACGGTATTAGGAGGAATTTCAAAACAGGTTTATAGGTATTCTACAATTTATGTTAATTCACTAGTAAATACATTGTCACAGAGAGATTGTCATGTAGTCACCATTGGAATATTTTAGGGAAATACAGAACAGAATTTGCAAGTCTTTGATTGTTGATGACTATCGTCATGTGGAATGGACTGTGCGCCCATTATATATCCACAGCTGATCGGCTTGTGTGGTTTATGTTGCATTTGTAATGACATATTTACTAAAATTATTAATAAAACAGCCCTCACGAACAAATGATATTAATATGTGGAATGGCATATACCCCCACACTGCTGAAACTGTAACAGTGCCTCCCTTCATATTTGAAAGGTGATAGCTGCTGTACTGCGTCACTTGTAAAAGGCGCTGCTGAAAGTCTACTTTAAAAATACTGTTAAAAAAAACTGCACTGAACAGTGACAGTATAGTAAGACCTTTTTCTGTGGCGACATTTACATGTGAGTGAAATAAAAAACCCTCCACAGTTTGTTGCATACACGCAATGTAAATTAGATGTATATAAAATGGATGCGATAATACGTAAGTACCTTACTTGCATTATCCTACTTTATTCATTATTTATTTATTTATTTATTTTTATTTTACATTTTCTGACCGGGCTAGTCTAACTGGATATATGTCCATTTTCAGTACAGGCCCGAGGAGAAAAGCTCTGAGACAAAAAATGTTATACATACATAGAGTCCATAAAAGCAGAGGTACAACACAAACAAATTACATAAGTATAGCAACAGCTTAGCAAAAACTTTTAAAAATCAGTTTTAGGTTAGACATAGATGACAGATTGTTATATTACAGTTGTATTAAGAAAAAAATAATAAAAAACATTTACTGTACATGAGTTTCCTTAGGATCGCAAGGCAGTCAAAAAGCAGTCAGGCAACTAAAATTTCTGATTCAAGGACAATGTGGAGCATAGAGAAAATACCATAAAAAGTTTTTAGTTGAGAGGTAATTAGACAAATAGGAGAATTAGTATCAGTCAGGATTAGAGCAGGAGCAGAGCCATTGTTTTTAATGAGGATTTTCAATTGTTTCTTGAAAAGGTTGGTGGAAGTCAGGGATGTTATTTCTCTTGGAAGATTATTCCAAGTATTGCCAACAGCATTTGAGAACAGGCAGTCACCGGATTTGTTGTTGGATTTTATGGTGGCTACTTGTAGCTTTTTTGTGGATCTTAGGGTTGGTTAATTTTTATAGGAGTTAAAGAGGTTACAGAGTATGGGAGCATTTGTAGGATGATGTACCATCTTGTATATAAAAATGAGTTGCTGGAAAAGTATTTGGTTGTGAACTTCCAGCCATCTTAGATGTTTAAGATTATGGCAATGGTGGGTACGAAAGGGGGCACCCATGGCAAATCTGGCTATGTTGTTGTAGGAGGTTGCTAGTTTATTTAGGTTGCTTTTGGATAAGTTAGCATAGATAGGGAGGCGTACAGAAGGGTTGAAATGAGGTGGGTCTGATTAATGGAAATCTTAGCTGAGGCTGTGAGAAAGGGCTTGATTTTATAAAGGAATCCAAGTTTTTTATTAACTAATTTAATATTTGCATTTATGAGTGTGTTAAAGTTGAGATTGTTGTCAATAGTTACACCCAGGAGTTTGGTGGTGATGTCGGGAGCAATTTCTGTGCCATTATTTGATGTAATTATGAGATTTATAGGGGGAGATTTCTGTGTAGGAGTAAAAAGTAATAATTTATTTTTTTTTGGGTTAAGGAGGAGACATCTTTGATGGAACCAATTTTCTACTTGGGTAAAGATTGTTTGTGTATTGGATTGTAGTTCTGCTTGGGAAGATGCGGCACATATCATTGTTGAATCATCGGCATATTGTATGCACGTAGCTTGGGGAAGGGAAGTTTTCATATCATTAAAGAAAATAGTAAAAAGGAGTGGTCCAAGAATTGATCCTTGTGGAACTCCAAGGGTGACTGGAAGCTGAGAGGATAGTTTATTGTCCCACAGGACTGCTTGTTGTCTGTTATCCAGATAGGATTGGAACCATTGTACTAATTTAGAATCAAGAGAAAGTGATTTAAGTATCCCTGTCAATAGTTGGTGGTTAACCATATCAAAGGCCTTTAAGAGGTCTATGAAAAGGGCACCATTAGCATTTCTTCTGAACTCATTCATACTGTGAGTAATACTGTTAACATGAATCGTGACTAAACAGGGCCAAGTCTGAGCAGTCCACCTACCTTATGTTTGCTACCCATATCCGCTCTGATTTAACAAGAACTGTCCAGGACAGTCTTGCATACAGATGCACTACAGCCACAAAAAAAGTTTTTTTTGTAACGTAAAGTGGAGCCGTTACTGCAACAGCATAACAAACATTGGTACTTACGTATTATGACATCCACTTTATATACGTATAATTTACATTGCGTGTATGCAACAAACTGTGGAGGTTTTTTTTATTTCAGTTACTCATATGTAAATGTCGACACAGGAAAAAGGTCTTACTATACTGTCGCTGTATATATGCCTTCATATGTGGTTGCAATAATACGCAAGTACCAGGTATTGTCTATGGTAGCAGATCACAAAGAAGGCTCAGACAAAATCAGAATATGCATTGACTCAAGAGATTTGAACAAAGCATTGAAAAGGTCATATTACCCAATGGGCACAGTTGAAGAGTTTTCAGCCCTAATACCAAATGCCATTTTTTTTTCTGTCTTGGATGCAAAGATTTCATTTTGTCAAGTGATGCTTGATCGTAAATCCTCCTTACTAACAACTTTTGGTACTCCGTTTGGAATATACATATTTCTAAGGATGCCATTTGGAATAAATTCTGCTAGTGAAGTCTTTCAGCATGCAATGGAGCAAATTTGTTTTGGGTTATCCTTGTGCCATAATAGTAGATGATTTATTGGTTGGAGGCAATAGTGAAGCAGAGCATGATAGAAACCTAAAGAAAGCTCTAGGCAGAGCACGTGAAGTAAACTTAAAGCTCAATCCTCTCAAGTGCAAATTCGGACTTGCAGACGTTATATATGTAGGTCATTTATTTACCAGTACTGGCTTGAGACAGACATGACCAAGCAAGCAGCTATTCTTGACATGTCAGCACCAGACAATGTTCAAGCTCTATATCATTTCTTAAGCATGGTCAGCTAATTAGGCAAGTTTATACCACACTTCAGTGATTTGACAGCACCTTTAAGAGAGCTTACATGCAAAAATGTTGCATGGTCATGGTTAGAACAGCACCAGAAGACATTTGAAGACCTTAAGCAGAAAATTGCCACCCCACCCACATTAAGATGCTATGATGTGAACAAACTAGTTACTCTTTCCTGTGATGTTTCAAAATTTGTTCTTGGTGCAGTTATACTTCAAGAGGACAGACCAGTAGACTATGCATCTAGAACACTTATCTAAACTGAGATGCCGTATGCTCAAATTGAGAAAGAACTTTTGGCAATAATATTTGCATGTTCCAAATTTCATGATTATATTTATGGTTGAGCTATTCAGATTGAAACTAACCACCAACCTGAATTTACTATTCTAAAGAAGCCTATGTATTCAACGAGTCTATATTACAAACTCGAAGTTACTGAACTTTGAATATGATATGGTCGACACCATACATCGAAGTTCAGAAACATCGAATTAGTAATAAAAAAATTAAAAAAATTAAAACTTATTGCTGTAAGCAGGGGGGGGGGCAAGTCCCCCTGCACCCCCATGTGGGGGGGCAGCACCCCCCACAACCCCCACAACTTAAATATACCAACTCCGAGATCGCACTACAGTGGAGGAAATGGAAATTTTCCATTTCCACAATGTAGTGCACTGAAGTGCGATCTTGGACTTGGTATATTTAAGTAGCAGGGGGTGTGGGGGTGCAGGGGGGCTTGCCCCCCTGCCTACACCAATTATTTATTATTTTTTGTTGTTTTAATTTTTTTTTTTCCGAACATTCGATGTTTTAACAGTTTGATCACTAAGGGTCAACCTTTAGTGATTCAAACTGTTAAATATCCAATGTTCCAATATAGACCTGTATTCAACTCCAGCAAGATTACAAAGAATGATGTTCAAATTACAAAAGTACAACTTCAAAATGGTCTATACAAAAGGAAAACTATTCTATCTGGCTGATATCTTTTCCAGATCACCCAGGAATACAACAGAACAGCTTGATGTAGAGAATTTTGAATCCGACATGATGGCAGTGCATAATTTTTCTACCCCTAGGCTTGATGAGTTGAGAGATCACACAACGACTGATCCAGTTTTGCAAAAGCTCAGTCACTACATTAATGTTTGATGGCTGTCAAAGCAATTTAGTGTACCACCTGAAGTGCAAACCTATTTTCTTTACAGAGACGAAATGTTGATGGATGATGGCATTATTTTCAAAGGTCCTAAATTTGTTGTTCTTCTTTCCTTACAACATAAGTACATCCAGATTTTGCATCATGGTCATCCAGGTTCCACATCCACTAAGAGGCGAGCGAGAGAATTAGTATTTTCACCTTCATTACTGAAAGACATTCATAAAGTACTTTTTTCTTGCTCAGTATGCAATAGTACTAAACCGCATCTGCAAAAAGAGCCACTTCAGCTAAATTCAGTTCCTAAACTACCTTGGTCAACAGTAGCCATTGATATCTTCAAGTGGAACAATCAACACTACTTGGCATTGGTTGATTCTTATTCAAATTGATTTGAGATTGATCTACTACCTAATCTAACAGCCACTACTGTTATTACTAAGCTGAAACATCATTTCTCAGTCCATGGTAGTTCCCACAAAGTTATTTCTGACAATAGTACTCAATTTACTAGGCAGTTGTTTCAGAAATTTGCAAGAGAATGGGACTTTGTACATAGGTTCATAGGTTCATAGGTTCATACTAGGCTATCTGCACTAGGGCATTTATAAGCCTAGCCAGAATGTGTTTGGCTTTCGACACCCATTTTAAATTAATGTTGCTATGCCCTTTTTCGAGGTTAGTATACTGTGCCTCTGTCTAACAGTGACACAGAAGTGATACCCGGGGTAAACCTACGATCTCCCATCCACTCATCAAGATTCCTCTTGAAGAGAGTCAATGAGGGACTCTGCCTAACCTGGACTGGGATTTTATTCCAGAGTGAAGGGAGCCTCTGGGTTATGAGTCTGTCCCTCCAGCATGTCCTATTTATTTCAGTGCTGAGGTTCAAGTCTCTCGAGCACGTAGCTCGATGGTATTTGGATTTTCTGAGGTGCAGCATGTCCATTAATTCCGGGTTGGACATGGCTTTATACGTCAGGCACAGATCGCCTCTGAGCAGGTGGTATGCCACTGAGTAGAGCTGGAGTTTCTTTAACCGGGCAGCATATGGCATCTGTTTGAGCCATTTGATCCTCTTGATGAGGTACTTTTGGGGTCTTTCCAGTTGCTGCAGGTGTCTGGTAAGGTACATCCCAAAAGGGGCATTGTACTCAATTATGGGCCTGATGAGGGATGAGTAAAGAGGCACGATGACCTCCCCTGATCTAGATGTGAATTCCTTCATGATTAGGTGGGCTATATAAAATGTTTTTCTAACCACTTTGGCCACATGGTTGTCAAATGAGAGATTGCTATCAACTTGGGCCCCTAGGTCCCTAATTACTTCTTCTGTACTTAATGGATTACCACCTATGTGGTAATTTGTGGGCACTTTGTTTTTTTCCAAAGGGGATGACTATACACTTTTTGGCGTTTAGCTTGAGGCCATGGCTCTGGCACCAGTTGTCTGTTTCTATGAAGCCCTTTTGGAGGATGCTTGTGTCAGCTGGAGAGTCGATTATGACGCCCAGTTTGCAGTCATCTGCGAACTTGGTCAGCCACAGTACTTCCATGTTGGCCTGTACCTCCGAGAAATATATACCGAACAAGAGAGGTCCCAGGACTGAGCCTTGTGGGACGCCACTTGTAACTGGTTTGGAGTCTGACATGGCTCCAGCAATTCTAACCATGTGGGTTCTGTCCTTGAGCCAGTTTGCAACCCATCTAGTGACATAGGGGTTTATATTTTAGCTGGTGAGCTTACCTATAATGCCCGAGTGGGGTATTGTATGGAAGGCTTTTGCGAGGTCCAGGTAGGCTATGTGGACCACCTTCCCCTCGTCAATGGCCTTGTTGACTGTTTCAAAGAAATCAACCAGGTTTAAGAGGCAGGATCTGCCCTTAACAAAGCCGAACTGGGTAGGATCCAGTGTCTGTAGGTCCCCAATATCTTTATTTATGAGGTCCATGATGATCCTTTACATAGCTTTGCAGACAAAGCTAGTCAGGCTTATGGGGCGATAGTTTCCAGGATCCATTGAGGCACCACCTTTGTGGAGAGGGACCACTGTTGCTGTGCGCCACTCTTTGGGTACATATCCTGTAGTAAGGCTGAGATTGAACAGTAGTTTTATGTTTGGGTTTAGCTCTTCTTGGAGTTCATGTAGGATGCAGCCCAGGACACTGTCTGGTCCCATTGATGCTGTGTTTTTGGCTTTGGAGAGTGCAGCTCTTACCTGAGCATCTGAGATGTTAGGGGGGCAGCACTCTGCTGGGATAGATATTTGCCCTTTTGGTGGGAGGAAGAAGTTTGCGCTGAACCTGTCAGCTAGGATGTTGGCAATGTCTGTGGGTTTCGTGTATTTTTTGTCATTTTGGACTAATTCTGAGCATATCTTGGAATTCCCTCCCAGGTTCCTAACATAACTAAAGAAAGCCTTGTGATTATCCTTAGTGTCCTGTGCAATTTTTCTCTCGAAGCTGGCCTTAGATGATTTTATGAGTGCCCGTAGTTTTTTGCTAATACTGATCAGAGATGCCTTCCCTTTTTGGGATTTTACTCTATCATGTAGTAGCTTCCTCCTTCTATTGTATAGTTTGTTTATGGCTGGGGTCCACCAGGCAGGACGTCTGCCTTTGGCGGATTGGGTCTTGGTTTTATTTGGGATTGCATGATCCATGCATTCCTGAAGGTGTTCATAGAATGCGTTTATAAAGGATGCTGTGGTCTGGGCCGTATTTTCCACAGGCCCGGGGGCTTTGAAGGATTCCACCTCAGTTTTGAGGAGTGTGAAATTTGCTTTAGAGAACTTTTTCACTGTGGTTTTTAGGGCAGGGGGTGGAGTCAGGATGTGAATATCCAGTGAGATTAGTTTATGGTCTGATCTTACCAATGAGGGATACACTTCTGGTCTGGAGCATAGATTCCCCATGTTGGTGATGATCACGTCCAGTATGTTTTCCCCTCTTGTGGGAGTGGTAACAAGTTGTTTCATAGCATTTGAGTTTATAAATTCTAGGAACCTTTGTGCTAGGGTGTTGGAGCTAGAGTAATGCTCCCAGTCTATGTTTGGGTAGTTGAAGTCGCCCAATATAATGGTGTTTGGAGAGACCTTCATATTTTCCAGTGTTTTCAGGAAGGCTGAGTGGGGTTCCTGGGTTTGGGAGGGTGGTCTGTAGCAGGCTATAAACTGGAAGGCAGTTTTACCCACTGTTAGTTACACATGGATAGTCTATGATGCTTCGTGCTGTGCCACCAACCTGGAGGTGTGGGTATCTTTGACGAATATTGATACTCCCCCTCCTTTTGTGGTTCGGTCCAAGTTTTGGGGCCGAAAAGCATGGTATGAAGTATAACCTGGTAGTGCTGGGGTGCTCTTGGGAGCCTTGAACCAGGTTTCTGTTACTGCACAGATATCGATGTTCTCCATGCAAAGGAGAGTTTTGAGTGCATGCATTTTGAGGTTTAGACTTCTGGCGTTGAATAGCATTACTCTTAGTTTCTTATCCCTTGTGATACCTATGGAGGTGGGTTTGTCTTTTGAGCCTTGCCTAAAAAAGGCACTATGGGGGTAGCAAGAGCCTTTGCCAATATCCGAAAGCCCATGTTACTAGCAGTCCTGAATATCCACAGTCAAATGGACTAGCTGAACGAGCAGTGCAGAGTGCAAAGCAATTACTTGAAGGGTCAAAGTCTGGCAATACCTATGTTTTTTTTTAATCTGCTTAATCTCAGAAACGTACCCCATGGTGATATTCTCAGCTCACCTGCTCAAAGACTACTTTCCAGGCAAACCAGAACTATGCTACCTATTACTTCCAGTTTATTGAGGCCTAAAGCTAAGAACAATAAGAAAATCAAGGCTCGATTATTCAAGAAGTGTTCTATCCAGAAGTCCACTTATGACAAGATGTGCAGATTTCTTTGTCCATTGAGGGAAGGAGAGACAGAAAGAATACAAACAGTGAAAGGTTTTGACCAGATTGGTCAAGTTACAGGTATATGTGCCAAGCCGAGATCCTACCTTGTAGAATCTGGGGGTATGGAGTACAGAAGAAATTGCAGGCATCTTCTTCCTGTACTGGAATCATTATCACAACATTGTTTCAGTGACACAGACTCTAGATTTCAGAGTGAACTAAATGTTGTTCCCATTCCAGAGTGAGTTCCTACCTCTGATTCAATTCCTGAAGATGTTCCATACAATTATAAGATCGAACATTTTGCAGAAACACCTCCAGATGCTAAGCCCAATTCCCAGTTTTATGTCACATGATATGGATGAGTATCCAGGCCCAGTGTGAAATATGCAGCAATATGGACTTAACTGTGTGTATATACATATATATATATATATATATATATATATATATATATATATATATATATATATATATATATATATATATATATAGATATTATATATATATATATATATATATGTGTGTACCTTATCTTGTGTAAATGCACAATAGAGAACTGTCTGTGATATCTGCATGTGAAATAGATTCATAGCATTGCATGTTCCATTTTTTTCAAGAGGAAGGATGTAGATCAGAGTGCACGTGCCATGTGCTGTTTCTTTAAGAAGCATGTCAAAGACTGAGCATGCATGTATAAATGCCAAGCATCTGTCATTCCTAGTGCCATTTTGAGAATGCAGCCAGTGAGTAAGCATGTATGATTACAGAAGTTAGTTTGTGTATAAGTTACTTAAGTTAAAGTCAGTAAATTTCTATCATGATGTGTTTGTATAAAATAAAGCTGCTTGAACAGAACCCACAAAGCCTATTTTATTGTGTCCAAAGTAGGAGAATGACATATGCCATGGCCAACTGGTTCTTAGTCAGCTTACTATAATCCTCTTCTGACATCTTTGCCTGCTCTCCCTAACTAAATTAAACTAACAGAAATATATAAAACTGTTGTGAAAATGAAACTCTGAATGTTTACCTTGTGGCTGTTGAGAGTACACATGCCTTCAGTGACAACTGCCCACAGGCTACTGAAGTCCAATTAATATCCTACTGCTCTGCCACTAATTTGTGACGGCCTCCCTATCTTGATCCAATAACCAAGGAGACTCAGTCCCCACCACTGACACCAGTGAGAGACTGTCACTAAAAGAGGAATAGACAGTAATTTTAAATGCAGCTCTCTGTAACATTAGATTTCCACAGTAATTTCTACTGCAACTTTATCTGTCAAGCACAATTTCTCCTAAGAGCAGTTACAAGTGACTGACACACCCAGACCTGGGTATTTGATTTTCTCACATACACACACGCACACACACACACACACACACACACACACACACACACACACACACACACACACACACACACGCGCAGTCCTGTATAAGGCTGGCACAGATTTATTAGCTGTGCCCCCTTATGCCCAGACAATAAGATAATGATTCTGCCACCCACCAGTTGCTGTCAGGCTCTTACAAGGGTATCCAGTTATACCGAGTAAAATAAATACTAACATAAATGGTAGAGTGTTATCCAAGCAGCAAGGCTTTTCAGAGTAGTCAAGGCATCACTAGAATAAGCACAAGTACTCTCAAGATGTTAAAATTATCTCTAAAAGACCAGACACAATAAAAGTTGTAAAAACCTTTAATAATAAATAGTAAAATAGAAAACATGAGATTATTAAATATTTAAGTGCAATAAACATCAGAATTTCAATAACAGGAGAAATAAAAATAACACAATTGGACAGATTCAAGCAGCTGCAGAAAAAACAATACTTCGCTAATCTCACTGTAATTCCTGGCTGTCTAAACAAGAACTGTTCCTTATCTAACTTAATTAATACAGCAAGGGAAGATTAGATGCTGAGTTGTTTACTTCCACAAGGCAAGGTGATGTTCTTCCCACTTACGCTGATATAAGTGATCTCAACAGAACTGACTGTGATAGCTGTCGTACATTTTTTTCAAGTATAATTTTTATTGATTTTTCAGAATTTAAGACAAAACAGACATATAACAAAACTGTCATAATACTATGTTTACAGAGAAAAAAAAACTTGCTATCCAAACAGATTATAGATGTGTTAATAAGCAAAAATAATGATGCATACCGAGGCAATAGCAAGTAGTTACCAATAAACATAGAAAGGTAGAATGGATTAAGTGCTATCCCAAACACACAGGATTGCTTTATTACAAAAAAAAACACATATCATAGGGATAGATATTGATATAGATACCCCCTTATAATAACAACTGACTCACAAGGGTGAGTGATGATTCAAGAAACATATTTACGTTTGATTTATGACTGACATGAGAAAGGTAAGGATGTATGTTCTTAGAAAGACATTAGTTACAATATATACAACTATTTGCACTTAGATGCCTTTCCGTGTGGAATAAAGGGACATAAACCAACATGATTTACCTTAATGTTTCATCAGCATTTATTGGGAAATCAGACTAGACAGTATGCACACAATGGACTCCACAGGTTGTGATGATAGAGAATGACCACTGTATGATAATTAACTAGATTGAATTAAGTCAAATAGACTGCACCGATACTTCTGGAAATAGTCTTTTTTTCATTTTACTGCTGGAACAAAGTTTATGAGCAGAGATGTACTTAATTGCCATTTTTTTGAAGTTCTCCCATGAGATTATATAGGGGTTTACCCAGTTCTTAGCTATAAAGTATTTGTGGAGAGCGCACTCGGTTATTAGAGTGTGTTTCCGGACTCCTGTTAATGATTTAGGAATTGTATTCAGGATTGTTTAACTGCCATAGATTTTTATGTCAGATTCCAAAAAAATAAAGCAAAACAAGCTGCTCTGCGAGTTCCATCCCCTCAGTGCTGGTTATAGAATGACATCTCATTTGATCATTTGACTCTGGTAAAGTACAGACTCGAAGGTTTTCTAAGATCTGTTGCAGTATTTGAAAATTGTGCAATTCTTTGTTTAAACATAAACATTTAATTAGTTATATTAACACTATTGATACATTTTTAACATAATCGTCTATACAAGTTAATGTGATAGTTAAAGGACAGAAAATTATTTACAAAACTATTTATAAAACTCTAGCTTACTATGCTGGCATATGTCTCACATGCACTACCTGATTCTCTCTATTACATACGGTAATACTACACATTGTCACATGTAGTTTAATGTTTTTTTTTTAATTAAAAATTAAATGTTGTGTGCAGCCCCCAGTCATCTCCACCCCGCCAGCCAGCAGGCCTTATGAAACTGCCTAGGTTGCCTAATACTGGATCCCATTCTGCTCTGAAACACTATCACCATGTTTAGTGTAATAATCTTTTGGAAAATACAACTTTTGCTTCAATACAACACACAAAGCATTTCCCATATTCATTTACTGTTAAATGACGACTATTGTCTAAAGTAGATCAAATCTAGAAGTTAGTATGTATATACTCACTAAAGTCCTACATACTAAATTTCTGGTATAAGTAAAAATATACTATGCCACTTTTTCACAATATTTTATTTTTATCACATTTTTTTACTGTCATGGTTTGCAGAAATGTGAATATGTCCTCCCAGTATCTTTGCTGAAAAGGGTCTCTTCCAGCTCAGTTGGATGATTTAGAATAACAAACTGAAAGCATATAAATAATAAAAAGTTGTCTGTCTGTTGTTTATGCATGTGTCACACAGTTTTTCTCGGCATAGACATCTTTCATATTTTCTGTGGGCTAAGATATTAAAAGTATTTTTTCTGTTACTGCAGTGAATGACTCTTCTTTTTCATTGACACATAATGAAAGTGTTTTTATAAATCCTTATTTAAAGACATTTAATTTTGAACATTCTTCTTGACTGCAGTCTTCTCTTCTAGTTCTTCTTTTTGTACTGTAAGCAATGTTTTTCTGACCATATAAACTGATCACTTTATACATCAGCTTACACTTATTTCTAGTGACAGAAACAATTTAATTTGTCACTAATAACTCCATTGTCATGTCTCTGGATTTGGAATATGACACAGATTAATATAATCTGCTGAATTTTGTCTATCTGTGCAGAATCAAATGCCAACAGTAACTAGAATGGGAGTTAGTGGTGCGAGCACTGGGGTATCGCACACATGGGCATGAATTTAGGTGGACAGGAAAAACAAAAGATGGGACCAAAATAGATTCAAGAGGGCTGATCCTGGTTTAGTGACACAGCAACAACCATTGGGAAATATATCCATCTATAAATTCCTGAAAGTAACTAAGACAGGTTATAAGAATTTCGTCTTTTGACCTTCAGTTTGGTTTCCCATATTGAGCAACATAATGATTTATATGCAAGTGGTAAACAGACACTTGATTAGGTTTATGCATAACTCATGATCTTTCACTTCTTGGATTTTTCCTCATTTATCTTTGACTAATATACCATCTGGGCTCATGTTTCGGACAACTTCTAAATAACTAGTACCTTTGTATAGGGTGAATAGACTACCTAGCAATAGCAAGACCTTGGCTCCAGTCCAAAACATTCAGGACCAAGTAGATGACTAGCCAACTCAGCAGTTACAATCCCTTCCCTCAGTGTGAAGCAACCATGGTGGTTGTTACTTTATTTTGTGGGTAAGGCCCCTAAACTGATAAAATTAATGTTGAAACCAAACATTAGAAAATCCCATTTCTGCAGGTTGAAAGTTTTCAAGCTGATAATCCATTAAGCTGGTTCCTGAAAACTACCTAGCATCCAAGTCATTTCTCTGTATGTTACATCAAATGGGACTTTGCCATTAGATTTTACCTTAGTAAAGCACTGATCACAGCTTACATCTTCCATTGATTTATTTAAACTTTCAAAATTATGCATTATGCTGAGGAAAGTTTTTTTTTATTTGTTTAGGAAGCATAGGTCAGCAACAACACCATGATTAGTAAGTTATTACAGTGCAGTGATGTGTTAGAAAGTTAACATTCCTGATGTGGTGTAATTGGTACACAGTGCCAAGGTATTAAGTAGAAAAACATGAAATCTCATGAACATAGTTAGGTTTGAAATGAAGGCATAATATAACAGACTTGTAACTTATAATCATCAAGACAGATATATTCTACAACTATATCATGGATATCTTACCAATGCAACCATCAGAGCTTGCATCCACAAACATCTCCTTCCCAGACTTAGATCTGAATCCTTGTTGACAAGTACATCTGTAGCTTCCAATTGTATTCGTGCAAATGGAGTAATGTCCACAAATGCCCATGTTTTCCTGGCACTCATTTTTATCTGCATTTTATAGAATAACATACCATAATTAGTGAGTGGCATAAAGTCTTGAAATTTTCTAAGACATCTTTTCAGAATTTCTTCTTTTAACCTTCATTTTTGGATTCCCATACTGAACAAATGAATGGATTACATGGCAATGGGAAACAGATACATAATTAGATTTATACATAACTCATAATGCCTCACTTCCTGGATTTTCTTCCTCATTCATCATTGGATAACCATCTGAGCTCCTACTTAGGAGCACTTCTGAATAATCAGTATGTTTATATAAAGCAAATAAGCTACTTACCCATAGCAAGACTCTGGGCCCAGTCCTAGTAGGTGAGGAACAAGTAGCTGTCCTGACTCCTCATTACCTACTGCGCCCTGCCCCAAATGTGGAGCAACTATGGAGGATGTTTACATTAATTTTTCGGTAGGGTCACAGCCCCCAAACTGATGGGTTGGAGAGTCACACCAAACTAACAAATGCCATTTCTGCAATTATATGACTTTTGAAGTTGGACATTTGTTCATTTGGTTCTTGACAAACTGTTTAATATCCAAGTCTTCCCACATCTTGTAGCAGTTCAAAGGGATTTGTTATGAGATTTCATCTTAGTACAGCTCTGGACATAAATTAGGTCTGCCACTGATTTTCAAAACTACCATTTTAAATATTTTGAGTAATGTTAGAATAAGAGCCTTCTTTTAGGAAGGCATAGGTCAACAACAAAGCACATAGGTCAGTAATTACTCTACAATAATATGTTTGAAAGTTAAAATTCCAAGTATTGTCCAATTGATATCTCTTCATTAAAGTACACAATGTATAATATTCATGTAGGAAAATATGCAATCACATGAACATATTTAAGTTTGCAATGAAGGTGTGATGCTACAAACTTGTAAATTATGATCTTTAAACCAGTGATATTCTGATACTATATCATGAATATCTTACCAATGCAACCAGAAGAGCTTGTGTCTCTGAAGGTCTCCTTCCCAGATTTAGACTTGAACCCATGTTGACAAGTACAACTGTAGCTTCCAACTGTGTTGGTGCAAACAGAGTAAGTGCCACAGATGTCTGTGTTCTCCTGGCACTCATTTCTGTCTGTATTTTATAAAATAACATACCATAGTTAGTGGGTAGCAAAAAATGACAAAGAACAACTTTGCAAAACATGACAGCTATGTGCATTTGTCATTTTATACAGCAAGGAACAGACATACTTTACAGGTCCAGATCAATAACTAGATCGTATGAAGTAAATTATTAAAATGAAATCCTTGCACGGAGACATAACTCAAAGAGACAACAGAGTACATACAGCTTCTTTCTAAGGTTTTGCCATTTGCAATTGTATATTTGTCTTAAATAAACAAATAATAAACAATCAGTTGGCCCAAAGCATATACCTTTGGAAGACACAGTCAACTGCAAGCAGTCATCCACAAGAACAGGTCTGAGAAGGTTCTAAGATCAACAGAGACTAGCCTAAGGACCTAGAAATTGATTAGAATGAAAAGACAAGAGTTCAAGGAAGTACTCAGGTCTCATGCACCTCACAAAGAAGAGGAAATAGCTGGGGTCTGAGAATGATGGCAGCGTCTGTCTCAAAATAGCATGTGTTCAGACTATAGAACAGAGATGCGGCTATGATAGAAATGGAAATAAGGTACATAAGGAAAGCTGATGGTGGATTGTAGAAGTTCAGGTTGTTATCAAAAGAAAGGCATACAGGAAAATGCAGAAGATAGAAATGTTTGAATTGCGTACAAAGGAATACTGGTTAGAAACTAAGATAGAAGTCGCAATAGCAAAGAACAAGTCATCAGAGGTGGTCTACCAGCTTCTCTAAACTGACCAGCAGATGGCAAAAATAAAGTCTACCTGTTTGTAAGGCAAAGACAGAAAGATAAAGAAGCCATCAGACACCATTCATAAAGGATTTCAGCAACAACCTGCTAATTAGTCCACAGGATATCAAAGGCAGAGAGAAGGAATTCTTCCTGCAGCTTCTGAATGATGAAATCTTCACAGAAGCTGAACTGCCCCAAAGACAGCCATGATGAAAGAGGAAGAAGAGACAACAACAGAAGAAGCAGCAACACCACTAAAGAAAATTAAGTAATAGACAACAGCAAGGCCAGATTAGAGTACAACAGATATGATCAACATTTCCGGTGAGCTGGGGGGGTGTCTCCTGATGGGACTGATAGCAGTATGGAGAGAAAAGCATATCCAAGCGACTAAAGAATAAACATTTTCGTGCCAGTGTACAAGCTCACGGGATATTCACAGCTGTGGGCAGTAGACAGTTATCAAACTCCTGCCATATTATATGAAAGTTCCAGAGAAGGTGACTGATAGACCGATACACAGAGAAGTAGAACATAAAATGGGGAATTTGAAGTTCAGATTCATATCAGGATGCAGCACAATTGACCTGATGTTTGCAATGAGACAGACTGTGGAGAAGAAGCTAGACATGAGAAAATAGTCCCACTAGGCATTTCTAGACTTGGAGAAAGTAGATAATAAAATCCCATAAGAGATGGTTTTAGAAGTCTTGAGATGGTTCTTATATCTAGGAACATTGGTAGAATTAGAACAGGCTATGTACAAGGACCCGATAGTAGAAGTATGAACAGTACTGGATTGGGTAAGTATTAGGGTTCAGCTGTGAGCCCATTACTGCTCATACTGGTGGTGGACTACATTAGCAAACAGGTCAGAGGGGAATGATAAAAAATATCTACTAAATGCACACAATGTGGCATAGCAACAGGCTCTGAACAGGAATTTCATCAAATGATGCTAAAATGGAACTCAAAGCATAATACACTTGTGATGAAAAAAGTACACACAAGTCAGTTGTCATTGCAGCAACCTGGGGAAATCAGAAGAAGCTGAAAGTTGAGATGGAATGGAAAATTTTGGAAGAGGTTAACAGTTTCAAGTATCTAGAAAGACTGGTGGTGGAGAAGAGAAGTCTGAATAAGGAGGTCAAAGGTAGAATCAGAGGGGCTGAAGCCACCTGACACAGAGTGTTAGGGGTAGTATGTGAAAGAAGAATGCCAAATAAGATGAAAAGTTAGGAATACAAAATAGTGGTGTGACCAGTACATTAGAATGGTCCAGAAGTCTGAGCAGTGAAACCAGAGCAGTGAGGATGGTAGAGGAGATGGAGATGAAATGCCTGAGACATGTAGTAGGATGTAAAATGCAGGACAAGTAGAAGAAATTATGGCATCAGAGCAGAAGCCAATTTTAGAAAAAGGTCAACGCGAACAGACTGTGGTAGTTGGGTCACATGCAGGAAGCAGAAGATGATTTGCTGATGAAAATTTGAGAGAAACAGGAAGAAGGCAAGAGGAAATGAGGCCATCCAGCAAAGAGATGGATGGATTATGTCAGAGAAGATATGTGACAGTCAAACATGACTGTCAAAGAAGGTAAGAGAGTAGCACTGAATCTAGAGAGAAACTGAAAGTTGATGTGACTCCCCATCACCATGTAAAAAATGGGAAAAAGAACGTTGATGATGATGATGACGAAATAAATATTAAATAAAATAAATTTATTTCTGTTATTCATGAATGGTGCAAAATTCACACTGTTTATCTTTTCTGCTCCACAAACCTCTCCCTTACTTTCTGAAGGCCAAGATATTACAATTTTTCTTTCTTTTGTTATGGCACTGTTATCACTTTTCTTCTTTATTGTGTCTTCCTGAAAACATTTTTCATAAACTGTTACTGACAGATACTTAGTTTTCAACTTTTCTTCTGACTGCAGTCTTCTCTTCTACCTCTCCTTGTTTTCTACTACAACAATGTATTCCTCACCAAATAAACTGATCTGCTGAAGTTCATACAACAGATTACATTTCTTTCTAGTGAGAAAAACAATTCAGCTATTGAAAGATAACTGCATTGTTATGTCTGTGGTTTTGGAATGTGGCACAGATTAATGTAAGCCACTGATAGTGGACTTGTGCATCAGATCCATGAATACCTGCAATAACTTTAAAGTGAATCACTAGTGCAAATAGTGAGGCATCGCACAAAAGGAGGACATGACATTTTATGGGCTGGAAAAGAAAAGCTGGAGTTAAAATATTCTGATACTATATCATGAATATCTTACCAATGCAACCAGAAGAGCTTGTGTCTCTGAAAGTCTCCTGCACAGATTTAGACTTGAACCCATGTTGACAAGTACAGCTGTAGCTTCCAACTGTGTTGGTGCAAACAGAGTAAGTGCCGCAGATGCCTGTGTTCTCCTGGCACTCATTTCTATCTGTATTGTATAAAATAACATACCATAGTTAGTGGGCAGCAGAAAATGACAAAGAACAACTTTGCAAAACATGACAGCTATGTGCATTTGTCATTTTATACAGCAAGGAACAGACATGCTTTACAGGTCCAGATCAATAACTAGATCGTATGAAGTAAATTATTAAAATGAAATCCTTGCACGGAGACATAACTCAAAGAGACAACAGAGTACATACAACTTCTTTCTATGGTTTTGCCATTTGTAATTGTATATTTGTCTTAAATAAACAAATAATAAACAATCAGTTGGCCCAAAGCACATACCTTTGGAAGACACAGTCAACTGCAAGCAGTCATCTACAAGAACAGGTCTGAGAAGGTTCTAAGATCAACAGAGACTAGCCTAAGGACCTAGAAATTGATTAGAATGATAAGACAAGAGTTCAAGGAAGTACTTAGGTCTCATGCACCTCACAAAGAAGAGGAAATAGCTGGGGTCTGAGAATGATGGCAGCGTCTGTCTCAAAATAGCATGTGTTCAGTCTATAGAACAGAGATATGGCTATGATAGAAATGGAAATAAGGTACATAAGGAAAGCTGATGGTGGATTGTAGAAGTTCAGGATGTTATCAAAAGAAAGGCATACAGGAAAATGCAGAAGATAGAAATGTTTGAATGGCGTACAAAGGAATACTGGTTAGAAACTAAGACAGAAGTCGCAATAGCAAAGAACAAGTCATCAGAGGTGGTCTACCAGCTTCTCTAAACTGACCAGCAGATGGCAAAAATAAAGTCTACCTGTTTGTAAGGCAAAGACAGAAAGATAAAGAAGCCATCAGGCACCATTCATAAAGGATTTCAGCAACAACCTGCTAATTAGTCCACAGGATATCAAAGGCAGAGAGAAGGAATTCTTCCTGCAGCTTCTGAATGATGAAATCTTCACAGAAGCTGAACTGCCCCAAAGACAGCCATGATGAAAGAGGAAGAAGAGACAACAACAGAAGAAGCAGCAACACCACTAAAGAAAATTAAGTAATAGACAGCAGCAAGGCCAGATTAGAGTACAACAGATATGATCAACATTTCCGGTGAGCTGGGGGGGTGTCTCCTGATGGGACTGATAGCAGTATGCAGAGAAAAGCATATCCAAGCGACTAAAGAATAAACATATTCGTGTCAGTGTACAAGCTCACGGGATATTCACAGCTGTGGGCAGTAGACAGTTATCAAACTCCTGCCATATTATATGAAAGTTCCAGAGAAGGTGACTGATAGACCGATACACAGAGAAGTAGAACATAAAATGGGGAATTTGAAGTTCAGATTCATATCAGGATGCAGCACAATTGACCTGATGTTTGCAATGAGACAGACTGTGGAGAAGAAGCTAGACATGAGAAAATAGTCCCACTAGGCATTTCTAGACTTGGAGAAAGTAGATAATAAAATCCCATAAGAGATGGTTTTAGAAGTCTTGAGATGGTTCTTATATCTAGGAACATTGGTAGAATTAGAACAGGCTATGTACAAGGACCTGATAGTAGAAGTATGAACAGTACTGGATTGGGTAAGTATTAGGGTTCAGCTGTGAGCCCATTACTGCTCATACTGGTGATGGACTACATTAGCAAACAGGTCAGAGGGGAATGATAAAAAATATCTACTAAATGCACACAATGTGGCATAGCAACAGGCTCTGAACAGGAATTTCATCAAATGATGCTAAAATGGAACTCAAAGCATAATACACTTGTGATGAAAAAAGTACACACAAGTCAGTTGTCATTGCAGCAACCTGGGGAAATCAGAAGAAGCTGAAAGCTGAGATGGAATGGAACATTTTGGAAGAGGTTAACAGTTTCAAGTATCTAGAAAGACTGGTGGTGGAGAAGAGAAGTCTGAATAAGGAGGTCAAAGGTAGAATCAGAGGGGCTGAAGCCACCTGACACAGAGTGTGAGGGGTAGTATGTGAAAGAAGAATGCCAAATAAGATGAAAAGTTAGGAATACAAAATAGTGGTGTGACCAGTACATTAGTATGGTCCAGAAGTCTGAGCAGTGAAACCAGAGCAGTGAGGATGGTAGAGGCGATGGAGATGAAATGCCTGAGACATGTAGTAGGATGTAAAATGCAGGACAAGTAGAAGAAATTATGGCATCAGAGCAGAAGCCAATTTTAGAAAAAGGTCAACGCGAACAGACTGTGGTAGTTGGGTCACATGCAGGAAGCAGAAGATGATTTGCTGATGAAAATTTGAGAGAAACAGGAAGAAGGCAAGAGGAAATGAGGCCATCCAGCAAAGAGATGGATGGATTATGTCAGAGAAGATATGTGACAGTCAAACATGACTGTCAAAGAAGGTAAGAGAGTAGCACTGAATCTAGAGAGAAACTGAAAGTTGATGTGACTCCCCATCACCATGTAAGAAATGGAAAAAAGAATGTTGATGATGATGATGATGAAATAAATATTAAATAAAATAAATTTATTTCTGTTATTCATGAATGGTGCAAAATTCACACCGTTTATCTTTTCTGCTCCACAAACCTCTCCCCTACTTTCTGAAGGCCAAGATATTACAATTTTTCTTTCTTTTGTTATGGCACTGTTATCACTTTTCTTCTTTATTGGGTCTTCCTAAAACATGTTTCATAAACTGTTACTGACAGATACTTAGTTTTCAACTTTTCTTCTGACTGCAGTCTTCTCTTCTACCTCTCCTTGTTTTCTACTACAACAATGTATTCCTCACCAAATAAACTGATCTGCTGAAGTTCATACAACAGATTACATTTCTTTCTAGTGAGAAAAACAATTCAGCTATTGAAAGATAACTGCATTGTTATGTCTGTGGTTTTGGAATGTGGCACAGATTAATGTAAGCCACTGATAGTGGACTTGTGCATCAGATCCATGAATACCTGCAATAACTTTAAAGTGAATCACTAGTGCAAATAGTGAGGCATCGCACAAAAGGAGGACATGACATTTTATGGGCTGGAAAAGGAAAGCTGGAGTTAAAATAGATTCAACAGTGCTGAGCCCAGGTTATAGACAGAGAAAACTCATTTGGAAATACATCGACCTAGAAAGTCATCCAGAAATCCATCAAAGAGATCTTTTAAGAATTTATTGTTTTTCCCTTCATTCTGAATTCTTGTTTTGAACAGCAGAATGATTTACAGACACATAATTAGGTTCATACCTGGTGTTTCACTTCGTGGATTTTCTTTGTAATTTATCTTTGAGTAATGATCTATTTCTGCTTATGTTCTGGACCAGTTCTATATACTTAATGACCTTCTGTATGTTGAACAGACTCCCTAATCATAGCAAGAATTTGGCTCCAGTGGTAGAAGTTCAGGAATAAGTAGCTGATTTCACAGCTCAGCAGCTGGTACCCCCATTCTTAAATGTGGGGCAATCATAAAGGATGCTGATATAATATGATAATTTGTTGGTGTAGGAACATCTCCTAGACTAATGCACTGGACATCCACACCAAGCATTAGAACATGCCATTTCTACAGTGGAAAAAGTTCTGAAGCTGGCAGTTCATTGAGCTTGTTCAAAACATACTGCCCAACATCCCTCTCTGTATGCAAAAGTATAAGAAGATTTGCCATAACATTTCATTTTTGAAAAGCTTTGGTTATAATTTAAGTTTGCACTTATTTCCCCAAACTACCTCTTTTTCACTATTAGGAGAGATACTGACATAAGATCTTTTTAGGAAGACAAAGGTCAGCAACAGAGCCCATAGGACAGTAATGTATTATATTACAGAGAAATGTTAGAAAGTTAACTTCCATGATGAGGAGTCATTCATACAGATCCTTTAAAGTGCATAATGTCCAGTTATCGTCTAAGAAAATATGAAATCACATGAAGATGTTTAAATTTGCAATGAAGGGATGATACTGAAAACGTGTGTGTTGTAATCACTAAACCAGTGATATTCTGCTACTATATCATGGATACTTTACCCTCACAACCAGGAGAGCTTGTATCTATGAAAGTCTCCTTCTCAGACTTAGACTTGAACCCACATTGACAAGTACAGCTGTAGTTTCCAATTGTATTTGTGCAAGAAACTTGCAACTTTATCATAGTGCCTTTTTTAGGCAAGGTTCAAAGGATAAAACCACCACCGTAACAGATAAAAGCATGCAAAACCTGAAGGTAATGCTACTCAATGCTAGAAGTCTAAACCTCAAAATGCACTCTCTCGAAGCACTCCTAAAAATGGAGAACATCGATATCTGTGCAGTGACTGAGACCTGGTTCAAGGCTCCAGACAGCACCCCTGCAATACCAGGCTACAATTCTTACCACAATTTTCGGCCACAAAACCAAGACCGAAATACTAAAGGTGGAGGAGTGTCCATATTCACCAAGGATATTCACACCTCCAGGCTAGTTGCCCAACACAATGCATCTGAAATTCTCCAGGTGCAACTAACACTAAGTAAGACTGCAATCCAAATTGTAGCTTGCTACAGATCCCCCACCATACCCCAAGATTCTCACTACACCTTCCTAAACATACTGGAAAATATTAAGATACAACCGAACACCCTAATACTAGGTGATTTCAACTACCCTGCCCACCAGGGGCTCCAATATCCTAGACCTGGTCATTACCAACATGGGAGATAGATGCTCCACACCAGTGGTCACCCCCTCATTGTCAGGTCTGACCATAAGCAAATCACCCTTGAGATCCACATCCCACTCCCACCTCCCCAGTAAGGAAACCTCCTTAAAAAACTTCTCCAAAGCCAACTTCATGCTACTGAAGTCAGAAGTGACAAACTTCACAACACCCACGCAGACAGGATCTGGAAGTTCGACTGCAGAATCCTACACTAAGGCACTGTACGAGCACATCCACTCGTGCATGAATCGTGCCATCCCAAATAGAACCAAGATGCTCTTCTCCAAAAAAAGGAAGCCAATCTGGTGGTCCCCTGCTATAAACAAACTATACAACAGAAGGAAGAAACTGTTGCAGAAAAGAGGAAAATCCCAGGATGCAAAAAACTCCCTCACCAGCCACAGTAAGAAGCTGAGATCCCTCATAAAATCCTCAAAAGCTAGTTACGAAAATAAAATTGCCAAAGATTCCAAAGACAACCACAAGGCGTTCTATAGTTATGTCAACAATCTAAATGGCAATGCTCAGATCTGCTCTGAACTACAACAGAATGGCATTAAATATACAGATCCCAAGGATATTGCCAATATCCTGGCAGACTGATTTAGCGCCAACTTCACTCCCTTCTCACCCACTAAAGGGCCCATCTCAATACAAAAAAGATTGCCAAATTCTGATAATCACAGCCATACAGGTAGAAACAGCACTCTCCAAAGCTAAGAATACAGCATCCATGGGACCAAATGACATCACAGGCTGTGTACTACATGAACTACAAAATGAACTGGCACCCCACCTAAGTGTCATGTTTAATCATAGCCTCACCTCAGGCTTCATGCCCACTGAGTGGCGCACAGCTACACTTATCCCACTCCACAAGGGAGGATCCACCTTGGATCCCGAGAACTACCTTCCCATCAGTCTGACAAGCCTGATCTGCAAGGGCATGGAATGCCTTATCATGGAACTTATAAACAAAGACATTGGCAACCTCCAGACACTGGACCTCACCCTGTTTGGGTTTGTGAAAGGCCGATCTTGTCTCCTGAATCTTATTGACTTCTTCAAATCAGTCTCCAGAGCTGTGGATGAGGGTAAGGAGGTCCACACAGCCTATCTCGACCTCGCCAAGGCCTTCAACACCATCCACCATTCTGGAATCATAGATAAACTTATTAAGCTGGGCATAAATCCCTACGTCACTCGATGGGTTGCCAACTGGCTTACTGACAGAACCCAGACTGTAAAAGTAGCCGACTCCAAATTCAGCTCCAGACAAGTGACAAGTGGAGTACCTCAGGGTTCAGTCCTGGGACAACTCTTGTTTGGCATCTACTTCTCTGAAGTACAGGCCAACATTAAGGGACTCTGGCTAACAAAGTTTGCAGATGACTGCAAACTGGGAGCCATTATTGAATCCCCAAATGATGTGGATATTCTACAAAAGGGGCTTACAGAAACAGATGCCTGGTACCAGAGACATGAGCTCAAGCTTAATGCCAAGAAATGTATAGTCATCCCTTTTGGAAAAAAACATGTACCCATGAACTACCACATAGGTGGCAGGACACTAAACATCAAAAGTGTGATGAGAGACTTAGGGACACAAGTGGACAGTGGTCTCACTTTCAATAACCACATCGCCACAACAGTCAGGAAATCCTTCTACGTGGCACACCTCATCACTAAGGGCTTTTCATCCAGAAAAAAGGAGGCCATTGTCCCACTGTACTCATCCCTCATTAGACCCATTATAGAGTATAATGCCCCGTACCTCACAAGACATCTGCAACAGCTGGAAAGGCCACAGAAATACCTCACTAAAAGAATCACAGGCCTAAAGCAGATGTCATATGCTGACCGTCTAAAAAATCTCCAGCTATACTCTGTGGCATATCGTCTACTCAGAGGCGATCTCTACTTAACATACAAGGCCATGTCAATCCCTGAGCTGTTGGACATGCTCCACTTAAAGAAATCCCAATCCCTCAGAGCCACATGCTCCAGGAATCTAAACCTTATCATCACAATAAACAAAACATGCTGGAGGGATAGGTTCCTGACCCAGAGACTCCCCAGACTCTGGAATAGACTGCCCATACATGTCAAGCAGAGCACCTCATTGGCCCTCTTCAAAAGGAACCTTGATGATTGGATGGGAGATAGGAAATTCACCCCGGGGATCATGTTAGTCGCCCTGCTAGACAGGGGCCCAGAGAAGTAAATATTGTCGGAAAAAAATTTTCCAGGGAATTGTTATGGCTAAGCTTGCATAGGCCTTAGGGCCGATAGCCTAGTACCAACCTATGAACCTATAAGAAGATCAGCTGCCACACATACTCATGTTTTCCTGGCACTCATTTCTATCTGCATTTTATAGAATGAAATAACATAGTGAGTTGCAGAAAAATGATATCACACAATTTTGCAATACATGTGAGTTGCATGCATTTGTCATTTTTTATACAAGGACTAAAAATGCCTCCCAGGTGTAAATCGCGAACAGCACGGTTTGAAGTAAAACACTAAAAGGAAGTGCATAGACACAAACCTACTTCAAAAACATAACTGTATACTGCTTATTGCTGAGGTATTATTCTTTATCATTCTATATCAATTTAAAAAAATAAAAGACATCTCTCGTTTCTTCATGCATGTTACAAATTTCACGCAGTATTTGCACCACAAACATATTTCTTACTTTCTGCTTGATAAGATATTAAATTTTTCATTCTACTGTTATGGCATTATATGACTTTTTTCTTTAATGCCTTGTACTGAAAACATTTTTAAACCCTTATTGAAAGCCACTTAATTCCGAATTTTCTCATCTGCAATACTCTGTTTTAGTAGTCATTGTTCTGTTCTGACAAAATGTTCTTCTGAACATATACACAAATACACTGGTGTATCCTGCAACTTACACTTATTTCTAGTAAGAGAAACAATTTACCTTGTCACTGATTTCTTTGTTATTATGTCTGTGGTTTTGGAATATGGCACAGATTAGTGTAATCCACTGAATTTGGACTGGCTGGGAAGATGCATGCACATGGATTTTTTGTGGGATGAAAGACAAAAGGTGGGGCTGAGACAAATTCAGCAGAGCTGAGCCCATTTTATTGACAGAGCAACCCCCATTTGGAAATGTATTCATCTATAAAATCCTGAAAGTAACTAAGAAAGCTTAACAGAATTTTTGCTTTTGACATTTACTTTGGATTTTCATACTGAACAACAAAAGGACTTGTATGTCAATGGGAACCAAACACATGATTAGTTTTATGAATAAATTATGATCTCACACTTCCTAGATTTTCTTCCTCATCTACATTTGAGGAATGAACAATCTGGGCTCATGCTTTGAACCACTTCTATGGGTAAAGTAGTCCACGTAGCCATAGAGAGACTTTAGCTGTGATCCTACACATTGAGGAACAAGTAATTATCATCCCAACTAATCAGCAATTACCCCATCCCCAAATGTGGTGCAACCATGGGGGGTGGTTATATTAGTTTGTGTAGGGGTCATCATCCCCTAAACTGGGGGGTTGGAGATCTATACCAAAGTTTAGAAAATGCAATGTCTACAAGGGTGAGTGTTGTGAAGTTCCCATTTAATTTGGCTGGGTCTTGACAAACTGCCCAACATTCAAGACCTGTCTCATTATGCAACAGTACATGAGGTTTTGCCATTAGAATTAACTTAGTCCAGCAACAAAGACCACCAGACAGTAATTCATTACATTACAGTGATATATTATTAAATCAAAATTCCTGATGTAATCCTATTGACAGAGTAAAATTAAAGTATGCAATGTCAAACAGAAAAACATGAAAGCACATGCATATACTTAAGTTTGTAATAATGGTGAGATGCAACAAGTCTATAAGTTATAATCATAGAGATATTCTCCTACTATGTTATGAATATCTTAATAATGCATCAGTGCAGCTCAGATTTATAGAAATCCCTTTCCCAGATTTAGACTTGCTCTGTTGTTGACAAATACATTTGTAACTGCCAATTGTATTAGTGCAAACACAGTAACTACCATGGAAACCCATGTTGTCCTGGCACTCGATTCTATCTGGACTTTATAAGAACAATGTCTCAAAATTATTGAGAGACAGAAGAATGACAAATGTTCAGTTATGCCATGTATGTGAGGTGCATATATCTGTCATTGTTTCATAAGAGGAAAACATACCTCAGTGAGCTATACAGCTAACAGTTCTGTATGAAGTAAAATATTTGAAGGAAGTACTTGTACAGAAACGTACTACAAAGATGAGAGAGTATACATTCAGCTTCTTTCTAATGTGTTCTCCTTTGATGTGTGTTAGTTTTAAATGACTAAATAAAAAATGGAAACATCTCTCTTAGCTGTTCTTACATGCTATAGATTTCACAATTTTTGCTCCATGAACATCTTTCTTATTTATTGTGGGCTAGGATTTTTTATCTTTCTTCTGTTATGGCATTGTATGTTTTTTCTTCTTTATTTTCACTTACTGAAAGTATTGTTTTATAAACCCTTATAGAAAAAGCCCTTAGTTTTGAGCTTTCCTCTGGACAGGGTCCTTTTCCTTAGTTCTACCTGTTTTGTGATGTAAAAAGATGGATTTTTGACAGTATAAAGTAATAAGCTGAGGGTTATCAAACAGCTTACACTCCTTTCTAATGACAGAAACAATTTAACTTGTCATTGATAACCGTGTTGTTATGTCTCTGGGTTTGGAAATAGCAGATAATAATGTAATCCACTGAATTTGATCCAGCTGGCAGATTACTCGATCTGAGCAGTCACTAATATGGGAATTACTGGTGTGAGCACCGGGGCATCTCACACATGGGCATGGCTTTTTGTGGGTGCAAAAACAAAACAGGCAAGATACATTTAACAATGCTGAGCTCAGTTTATTTGCAGAGCAGTTCTGAATTTGAAATATATTTATCTCTGAAATCATCCTGAAATTAACTATGAGATATTTCAGGAATTTCTGCGTTTTACCTTTATTTCTTATCCCTGTATTGAACATGAACAGCTCATGCTGGAGAGATAGATACATTTCCCAGAGACTGCCACTTCTCTGGAACAAGCTTCCTGTTCACATGAAACAGAGCCCTTCCATGATCTTCTTTAAACGCAACCTAGGTCAATGGACAGGTAACCTCAAATTCATTCCTAGGGTGGTGCCCGTGTCCCTCCAGGACAGAGGAAGTTGATATTAATTACCATAAACCCTTACCTCTGTAAACTTCACTCAACTAACCATTGACAATTGGGGCAATTTGAGATAAATATGGCTAGGCTTCTAAGGGCACTAGTGTTGTTAGCCTAGTAGCCTCCTTTGAACCTATGAACCTATGAACAGAATAACTTATATGTCAATGCAAACCAGGCATCCAGCTAGGTTTATGACCGATTAATGATCCTTCACTTCCTGGATTTTCTTTATTCTTCTTTGACTAATGAACCAGATGGGCTCATGTTCCAGGCCACTGTTTGAAGTGATATTTTGTATGTTTTTCATTTGTATAACTGTAAGATTGCCTTTGTCATATGTGTAAATTTAATAAAGATGTTTGGGGAAAAAAACAATACCTTTCTATAGGAAGAATACACTACCAAGCTGTTAGAAACTTATGGTGCATTCTTAGCAGTTGAGGAACAAGTAGCTGACTTGCCAAATCATCAACTACTTTCCCCCTCCCCAAATATAGAACAATCATTAAGGATGTTAATTTGTTGGTGATGGAACATCTTCCAAATATATAGTTTTGGTGGCAGCATCAGTTTATGTTACTGCTACCATTTAGACCTCCTGGTATTCAACATTTCCTAAAGTAGGAACACTTACTGACTCATTAAAAATTCTATTTAAAATGTTATTGCTAGCATGTAGTTTCCCAGTTATCTGACAATTCCTAAATCGGAAAAAAAACATCCATAAAACAACTTGATGTATGCTTATAGGAATGTCCTAGAAAGAACAGTGCATTTGTTAACCAAAAACAGTCATGGGTTTACTGATATGAAAGCACAATACATAGGGAGTCATCTTCTGGTGATTTTGTTTTCTGAGCTTGTTTTTATGAAAAAAAATAAACTTGATAAAAACTGTTTGATTGATTTTAGTTAAATCAAAAAATGCAAATAATCCTTAAGAATGGGTATAGAAATGATACTTTAGTAGGCATCGGGGTGTAAGACTGTCTGGATTAAGGAGCATAAAAATGGGACATATGAGTAGATGAATACCCAGGGGTAAGTACTACATGGATTGTGTAAATTCACAGGTCCACAAGCAGACAGTAAAGGCAAGCTAGCATTACCCCTGCAATGTCTCTGCATGCCCCAGGGGTTGATCTACCACTCTATAACCAGGACCAAATTTACTTTCTTCTCTTGAATCAATTGTTTACTTTTGCACACAGCCTCTTTTACGTAACAACAAAATTTATTTTCTTGACATTTCACTGCAGAATTAATTTATGGACTATTTTTTATGTGTAAAACAGATTAAATCACTAAAAGCTACAATGAGTATATGATTACCGTGAATTAGAATACAGATAATTAAAAGATCAATGCTTATAAAATATTTAAAAATTTTAAAAATATCTGGATGAACAGACTGGTGCAAAAACTCTATTCCTGGCATCCTGTTGAAATACCTGGGCTATATAAAGTTATTTATTTTTAAAAAGTCAGCTTTGCAGTTCCTTTGCTAAACATCCATGTGCTAAAATGGAGTGAACATTAGGATAAAAATAAGACATATGAACTGATTCTATTTTAAAAAGGTAGAACCACCAAATGTCAGTTTATGTTCGAGTCTCTTTCACGTGCTCTGTCTCTGGCTCTCTATCTGTCTGCCTTTCACTCTTTTTCTTTTTCTCTTTGCTTCCAACTAACATTATATAATCCATATTATACAAACATGTCACATTATAAAATTAGGAAAACTATTTTACAAATTACTTTCAGTTTTATTTTAATTATTGACTCTGCTACATCAACAATGAGCCAAGATTACTAGTTGAATAACCCATTCTATATACACCAGTATTTTAGCCTAACAAGAACTATTTTATTTCATTTTATTTTATATGCATTAAGAAAGTCCAAATTCCTTATTTTAGAGATTCTGTTAAACATTTAATTTCTTCATCAGCCAGGCTGATGCTGCCACCAAAACTTTTATCATCTCAAAATACCTCAAACTGCATTCTCTGTCACAATTATACAATAGAGAAATTGCATTCTGTAACTGACAGATAAAATCAATTTCCACCACTGCCTTGAACATTAACATCTTGGTAGGTATGGTATGTGAAATAGAGAGCAAACCCATCAAGATCTCGTTATCTTCATGTTTCCCTCTGGAGCTCCCATAAATAATGATTCTTCCTGCTTTCTTCTTTTTTTTTTTTTTTCTTTTTTTGGTCTTTGGTCTTGATCCAGAACAGAAGAGAATTGTGCTTTGCAATAAGGGACTATAATAAAAATGGAGTGAGGTCTTTGTTTACTTCATTTTGAAAATTGGGATCTTTAAGTTCATAAGAATGGGTTATTAGTATGCTCAATTACCTCAAAAAGCATCATGCACAGAAACAAGGTGTGAAGATAGGTAAAGGCTGCCCACCTAGCCTGATAGAATTTTGTAGATAATTCTGTCATTTGTAATATTAATGTAAGCCACAGGCTTGTTCTCTTAAATGTGAAAAGACTGAATTGGATATTGAAATGCAAAAGTCTAACAACAGTACACTTTGCTGTAAGAAATCTAAGTCAAACATTTTATGACCGTCTTTGATGTCAAAATTCAGAGCTGATATGTCTAGAGGGAGGCATCCTGCCTATTGTTTTAAGACCAGAGTTAATGGCTAGAATTTGTATGTATAAATGTCCTTTATTGCTCTGGTTTATGACCAGGTGTAAAGAATGTAAATGTAGTTTCTGTTAGCCTGGGAACACCAGAGAAGTGTGAAGAATGATGTCATGTGAAGCAGCTCTGTGTTATCAATTTAAAGAGAGGGAATCAGAGAGCTCAGAGCATTTGTCTTGAGAACAACCAACATCACCAGTGCTATCTTGCTCTATATGTAAGTTATTTAGAACTGTGTTTTCTCTTAGATATAGCTAGGACATAGGAAGATTAGACTAGTTTGTTTTTCTCTGATGTCAGAACTTTTCTATGGTATTATATTAAGTATTTATCTGTGATCGCTGAACTCTTGACTAGCACTGTGTAGTAAGAGGTATTGTCATTTTTTTATTATTTATTATTACATATTTTTAAACATCTCAACTGTGGCTGTTTTATGTAGAGTTAATTTAAGCTGTAGAGTACATTGCATGTACATAGTGATACTGTACCAAGTCACGCAAATAAGCCTTGACTGTTCAGTCACACTTACCATTTGGATAATAATATTGCACTGTAATAATTGGACACCCTTTCAGAAGGGCCTTTGAGTAGCTGATATTAGTGTGTGGTGGCAGCTGGTACTACCTTTTAGACTGGGCAGAAAAGGGGCACAGCTGGAGAACATGTGCCAGCCTTTACCAGGAGTGTCTGTGTGGTTTTATATAACTCTTATCTCAAAGTGTGTGTGTGTGTGTTTGTGTTTGTGTGTGTGTGTGTGTGTGTGTGTGTGTGTGTGTGTGTGTGTGTGTGTGTGTGTGTGTGTGTGTGTGTGTG
Organism: Protopterus annectens; assembly: GCF_019279795.1. Classification (NCBI taxonomy): domain Eukaryota; kingdom Metazoa; phylum Chordata; order Ceratodontiformes; family Protopteridae; genus Protopterus; species Protopterus annectens. The sequence goes on from NC_056743.1 coordinate 1,466,199,760, forward strand.
TGTGTGCTACTTGGGTAGGGACACGAAGAACTGGTTGGACAGAGAGGGTGCTGGACATTTTAGCTTGCCCACTAGGCTGAGATCTGGACCCTATAGCTATGTCAGTGGAGAGTCTTATTGGGGACCTGGAGAGAAAGGGAGAAACAGGCCTCAGACTTACTGTGATCTCAGTGAGCTCTTAAGGGAAAGTGTTCTTTACTGTGTGTGTGTTTGTTATCCTTTCCCTATATGCACGCCCCTCACTAGTGTTAGTGGAGAGGATTGAGGCTCCTTGATTGCTGGGCCAGTTCACGGGCATCACATATTTATTGTTTGGCAGTGGTGGGATATCCACATCACATATTAATTGGTTGGCAAATACTAACTGGCTTGTAGTGGTGTGGGTAGAGTGAATTCCCATAGCTTGTGTACAGTGATCACTGAAGGTGTTTTGTACTCTAAATCAACCACGCAGTGAATACTCAGAGTCAGATCACAATTGTTTTATTTCTTTTGTTAGCTTATTTAGTCAGGGAGAGCAGGCAGCATGTCAGCAGAGGAGTACGGAAACCTGACAAGGAGCTAGCTGGCTGAGATGTGCCAGGCTAGGGGACTGGTGCGTGGAAACCTGACTAAAGCAGACATGATTGCAGCTTTGGTCACAGCTGCATCACAAAACAGCAACCAGGAGAACGATTAGACTGTCAGTGGAAAATTAGAAGTTATGTACCTACCATAACGTTCCATGTTAGTTGTCTTCTCTCGCCTTCTTTCTTGCTGGATGGGTTCGGAGCTGATCCTACTCAGCACTAGCTTTAGCTCGAGAACTCCTTTTACCAGCTCGAGGCAACCCTATATCCCATGATGCAAGGTGGAACTACCTCAGATCTCATTTGGCAGCTAACTAACCCTGCTAAAGACTTATCCTAATATAATTAGGAACCATGGTTCCTAAAAGAAGTCCTCATAACAATGCTCCAGAGGAAGCAATCTAATAGGAACTCTCCAAGATCTGTCCAGGCCAGGGGGAAGGAGGGAGGTAAGAAAGAAGGCAGAGAAGACAACTAACATGGAACGTTATGGTAGGTACATAACTTCTAAATGTTAAGTTGTCAATCTCGCCTTCATTCTTGCTGGATGGGACCGTCCCTAGCACCTGTATCCCGGGTGGCTCAATGGAACAGATTCTTGAGAACAGTGGAACCAAAACTGGCCCTATCTCTGGAGGCCAAATCCAACTTGTAATGAGACACAAAGGTATGAGGCGTGGCCCAAGTAGCTGCTGCACAAATAGTGTCAATGGGAAGTCTATCCTGAAAGGCTACAGAAGTGGATAGACTCCTGGTCGAATGTGCTTTTGGCTTAGAAGATAGTTGTTTGCCCTTAGAGAGTACACATAGGAAATGGTGGAAGTCAACCATCTAGATAAGGTCACTTTAGATACTGGAAGACCCAACCTGTTTTCTGCATAGGAGACAAACAATTGGTCTGATTTTCTAATTTGTTTAGTCCTATGTAAGTAGTACCTGAGCTGACGATGAACATCCAAAAATGCAGCTTCTGTTCAGCTCTGTCAGAATAGTTAGGAAAGAAAACTGGTAGATCAATAGATTGGTTAATATTGGCTTGAGATACAACCTTGGGAAGAAAGGAAGGGTTAGTTCTGAGCGAAACCCTATCCTTATGAAACACCAGATAAGGCGAACGAATACAGAGGGCCTGAATCTCAGAAACTCTTCTTGCAGAAGTAACAGCCAGCAAAAATATAGTTTTCCATGTCAACAACTTTAAAGAACACGTAGCAGACGGTTCGAAAGGAGGTAGAATTAGGGATGCTAACATTAAGTTCAGATCCCATTGCGGAGGAGGATGTTTCACAGGCGGTTTTAGGAGAAAAACTCTTCTCAAAAAGGCTTTGCATAACCTATGAGACATGATGTTATTGTCCTGCAAGCCAACATGAAATTTGGAAATAGCAGCCAGTTGTACTTTGACTGTAGATGAGGACGATCCCGAATGAAAAACCTCCGCCAGGAAATCCAAAACAGAATGTATAGGAGCGGTGAAAGGATCAATATTTCTGGCGTTTGCCCAAACAGAAAACGACGCCACTTGCTAGCATAAACAGTTCTAGTGGACGACTTTAAAGAAGACACTAAAATGTCCCTGACTGAGTCAGAAATCATTGGTAGCCTGGCTAGGGAAGGAAGTGGAGTAACCAAGCAGTGAGGTTGAGAGAATGAATGGCCCGGTGCTGCTGACCCGACTGGTGGATCAAAAGATCCGGAACTGGGTCCAGATGCCAGGGCTGCACCAGAAGGTGATGATGCAGAGACGGAAACCAAATTTGTCGAGGCCAATATGGAGCAATGAGGATCAACTTGGCTCTCAAAACGGTGGCTTTCTGAATGACTTGTGGAATCAATGGAAAGGGAGGAAAAGCATAAAGAAGTCCCCGAGGCCAATCCTGGGTTAGAGAGTCTCTCAAGGGTTGGCCTGGAAGAGGAAATAGTGTGAAGTAATCTGGGCACTTGCTGTTTTGAGGGGTAGCGAAAAGATCGCAACAAGGGGTGCCCCACTTCAGAAAAATCGGATCCACAACAGACTGATTGAGAGACCACTCGTGAGGCATCAGAATAGATCTGCTTAGCCTGTCCGCCAATAGGTTGGACCTGCTATCAGAAACCACTGAGAAGAGATCGCCCATTGCCAAAGTCTGAGAGCTGGATAGGACCTGGTTCCGCCCTGTTTGTTGATGTACCAGACCACGGACATGTTGTCCGTCTGTACTGCAATAGTCCCTGTGGGAAGAAAGTCGTCGAGGGTTTGCAACGTTAAAAGCACTGCTCTCATCTCCAGGACATTTATGTGCAGGTGGTATTCTATGGGTTGCGACCATCCTGCCCTGATAATGCCCCCACCTGATCAGAGAGGCATCCGTGGTGACTGTGGCAACTGGAGGAGGGGAACAAAGGACGGCCCTGATGAAGAAGAGGGAAGATATCCACCATCGTAGATGAGCCCTGCAAGACTGTGTCACTAAGATCTCGTGTCTCATGGGCAGATCACTGCGTCGTGGGTACGACCACTCAGAACAACATCCACTGCAGGAGACGCGAGCCAGTGGAAGAAGAACAATGGCTGCAGCCATTAGGCCTAGAACTTTCAAGACAAACCTGGCTTTGACCTTGTTGCTTTGTAACAGAAGCTGAACAAATTTCTGGATGTCCAGAATCCTTTGATTTGTTAGCCTGGCTAACATTTTGACGGTATCTAACTCTGCCTATAAAGGTGATAGATTGGCAAGGCAGCAGAGAGGATTTTTCAAATTCACCGAAATTCCTAGACTCTTGCAAAGCTGTAAGGTGTAGTCTCTGGACCAAGAAGCTGATCCTTGGAGGTGGCGGGGAGGAGCCAGTCGTCCAAATAAGGAAACACCTGGAATCCTCGACGTCTCAGGTGAGCTGTGGCCACTGCCGTGCATTTGGTGTACCCTCTGGGGCTGAAGTGAGGCCAAAGGGCAGTGCTCTGAATTGGTAATGAATGGCTTCCAGCCGAGCGGAGAAACCTTCTGGAGCGCTGTGAATCTTTATGTGGTAGTAACCATACTGAAGGTCGATCGAGCACAAACAGTTGTCCTTGCCCAGAAAGGGCAGAATGGATTGCAGCGTGACCATCCGAATCTTGCCTTTCTGACAGACTTGTTTAGTCTGCTTAGGTCTAGTATTGGTCTCCAATCTCCCGTCCTTTGGGGACCAAAAGAATCTTGAGTAGAAGCCGGATCCTAGTTGGTCTGCCGGCACTGTTTGGATGGCTCTTTTTCCCAGGAGTTTTGAAACTTCCTGTTTTGCCAAATCCCTTTGACCGTGAGATGTCTGGAAGGGATTGTAGAGGGAAACCTTTCAAGGGGATTTTGTAACCCTCGGATATAATCGACTGTACCCACTTCTCTTGTGATAGGGATTGCCAGGCTACTGGGTACAGCGAAATTCTTCCCGACTGCCTCCAAGGGTGGACAGTCGGGCAACACCTCAGGGATGCTGAAAGGGCTTCTCAGGAAGAGACTCCCTGTTGCCCTGGTTCTGAGGACCCCCTGCCTCTAGGGCGTCTATTATTGTTACCCCTCTGCCTCTGGGGGTAAACTGAACATGTGTCCGTGTAGCTCCTTGGGCTTTATGGAACCACATCTTCCCTTCCGACCCTTGGGATATGGTCTAGAAGGAGTGGAAAACTGGACTCCAACGGCAGAAAGAGTTTTACCGTCCTGTTCACATCTGGTCAAAGTATCCTTCACCTGAGGTCCGAACAAAGCCGAACCGTCAAAGGGGTGTTGGTGAAGGACGCCTAAAGGGGTCTGCAAAATTACACAGCCGCATCCAGGCTTGGCGTCTAAGAGCAACACCTGTGCCTGCGGCCCTGCTCGTTCCATCGGCTGCATAAGATATGAGCATGGAGGAGTTAGATATCGAATTCAGGATAGCTAGCTGAGAGGCAATCTTTTCCTGAGCCCCAGCAGCTGAAGGATCCTGGACTACTTCTCCCAGTTCCTTGAGAATATCTCGTTGAAGTCTGGTGAAGTGACAAAGGTAATTCAGCATAGCAAAGGTCGCTGAAGAAAACATCCGCTTTCCATACCTGTCCATGGTCCTAGAATCCTTATTAGGAGGATGGACAGGTACTGAAGGATCCGCCAGTTCCTTCTTAGTGGCCGCCGCCACCATAGCATCCACAGAGACACCTTTGGACAGGAACTGTTTGTCTGAAGGGGCCGTGATGAACTTGGATGGTCTCCTGGGGACAGGTTCCACAGAATCTGGAGCGCCCATGCCTTCCGAGCCACTACCTGCATGAGTGGGTGAGACATCCAGGAGGTGGAGGGTCGGGATCCAAAGCCTCCAGGTATACCGACTCATCCTCGGAGGGGTCAATGGAGGCCAATTCCCCTCTGTTTGAGGAGCTCAAGGATGTCTGAAAATGAGACATCCTCAGAGGGGACCGTGGGGAACCCTCCGACTCATCTAAGTCGGTATCAGATGTAGTAGACTCAGGGAGTCTGTGTGTTTGGGGTTCCCCTGCAGGGTCAGGAGAAACCTCGGAAGAGGAGGAAAGGGGAAACCTGGGGCGATGGATCCCTGGGCCTGAGAGCAAGAGGCTGGCAAGAGGCGCCTGCAGGCACTGATGAGGGAGGAGCTAGAGGATAGACGTTGACCAGGCTCAGAGGCCAGGACACTCCTCATCACCTCAAAGGCTCCTCTCCCTGGGAGACCTGAACACACCCGCTCCAAAGAAACAGGAATGGTCGGCTCCAAGGAGAGAGAAGGCTCGAGGCGATGTCAGAGGAGAGGTCCGATGCCACTAGCCCTCGGAGCCGACAGTGGAAACCCGACGACCGTATCCCTCCAAGGAAGGTCTCAAGGAGGAGATGATGACGGAGAAGGATGTATCGGCTCGCATCAGTCGCTGTCCCAAGAAGCTGAACTCTGGTGTGGAGTCGGAGGAGGAATCTCAAGAATCGATATAGCCAAGTCTGTTGAGATGGGCTATGGAGCATTTGGGCCAGTGCCTGAGATTTCAACAGCCTGCTTACCACCCTCTCCAAATCGTGGTCAGACAGCCTGGAAGATCTCGAAGATCGGCCCGGATGCTCCGCCAGACAAAAGACCCGGGAGACCCAAGTGAATACTTAGGGACCGATCTCTTACAGTCCCTTGAACCCCAGATGGAGCCGATCTCCCAGCCGAGCCGACAAGGCAACAGTAGTTAAACCCACTACTTTAGCAGAAGAAGGAGCCACCGGAGGAGGCTTGGACACTGTAGCCTGAGCCGTGGCTTAAGAGGTTTTCCTGTCCCATGCTTAGGAGGAGAACCTTCAGGTTTTAACAAACCTCGGAGGATCAATTTGTTCCTCCTTTCCTGCAGGACTCTCTGGCTAAAGGCATGACACAACGCACAGGAGTCCTGCAGGTGCAAAGGCCCCAGGCAATACACACAAGAAGTGTGACCGTCTGTCAGGGACATTTTCTGACAGCACTGGTCACACTTCTTGAAGCCTGAGACCTTGCCTTCCCTAGACATCCTAAAAGGATATACACAAACAGTCCCCACAAACACACAACTTAATCCCTACACAGACACACAGGAAGGGAATAACTGGGGAACTAGGCCTGACTAAAAACTTTAACTGAAAAAAATATTTTAAAAGTTTAAAAAGGAAGGGAATAGGGTGGGCTGTACTAAATACAGGCTAACCTAACACTGAAGGGAAATTAAACCCCTAACTAAACTTTTTCTTCTTTAACAAGAAAAAACTTACCTCAGCTGGCAAAGGAGACCTCTTTCGCTAAGCGGCAAACGAGATCTGGGGTAGTTCCGCCTTGCATCATGGGATATAGGGTTGCCTCGAGCTGGTAAAAGGAGTTCTCGAGCTAAAGCTAGTGCCGAGTCGGAGCCGAGGATCGGCTCTGAACCCATCCAGCAAGAATGAAGGCGAGATTGACAACTTAACATGTACAACCCTCAGAGAATGGACAGCTCAACCTTTCTGCAGAGGACTTAAAAATCCATCTGGAGCTAAAGGGACTTGAGTTGGAGGCCAGGCATTTGGAAACAGAAGCAGCTGAGAGACTGAGACGTCTGCAGGCTGAGGAGAATGAGGAAACTGCTATGCCTGGAAGCTGAGGAAAAGGAGAGGCAAATGCAGCATGAGAAGGAGATGCTGACTCTTCGCCAGAGTCATGGAGGCAATGAGAAAGGGAGTAACTGGACCCCAGAAGTACAGAAGTCAATAAATGTCTTCCGCAGTTTAAAGAAGGGGATAATTTTGATAGTTTCATTAAGAGGGTATGTAAACAGTATGATGTTGACCCAAGGCTCTGGGTATGGTTCCTGACTCCCTTACTCCATGGTAAAGCTATAACTGTGTTGTCTAAACTTGCTGATTGTGAATATTTTGATTATACTGCTGCTAAAATTCACTTGTTAGAATGTTTTCAGCTAACACCTGAAACTTATGGGAAAAAGGTTCGTGAGCATAGATGCAAGGCAGATGAAAGTGTGTGAATATGTTGCTGAACTGAGCACTTATTTTCATAGGTGGGTGAGTGGATATCAGGTCACCACTTTTGAAGAGCTGGCAGACCTTTTGCTGAGGGAACAAGCCCTTAGCACTTTGGCTGAGGACATGAGGATCTGGTTAGCTGATAGATAATGTGCTACTTCAGATGAGTTGGGGAAGAAGGAAGTCCTATACCTAGCAAGCAGGGCATCCCTGCACAGGAAAGGGACCCCCAGTACTGCTCATAGGTCTAAAGGAACTCATGGTGGGCAGCACAGATTGCCCCAACAGAATCTGCCAGTAGCAGGGGAAGCCACTAGTCCAGGTATATGTCCAGGACCTAAGGTTAAATGTTTTGAATGCAACCAATGGGGCCACGTGGCATACAGATGTCCATGGATGCAAGGTGGGAAACAAAAGATGAGAGAGCCAGTAAGTGGGATAGACAAAATGCCAATAGCAGGTTGCCTTGAGACAACAAGGGTACTGAACTGCTATTCTACAGATGTCCTGGTAGGGAAGGATTTGAATGAGGCAGTACTATGCGTTAATGCAGTTACATGCATTCAGGCTTTGAGACAAGCATGTGGGTCTGGTAGCTTGCGGGAGACCCAGACAGACCACATACTTGCAGCCAGGACTGATGAGGTGGTTACTTCAGGGAGGAAGGTACTCTGTAGCAGTGAGACTGAATGTGAGTCACATCTGCTTGTGGGTACTGATGTTCCCTTGGACAGAGTGACTGCAAAGATAGAAGTGAGTAGTAGTACCCAGGCTGACAGTGAGGCACCACTGGCAAAGGATGCCAGACTTCCTGTGGAAGGGGAGCTGGGAAGGGTTACAAAGAGAGAGTTGAGACCAGCTCAGCTCTCAGACCCTATATTGCAAGGTCTGAGGCAGGTAGCTAGTCAGGCACCTGATTCTCAAGGGAAGGGGGATTCTGTATACTGGGACAAAGGGTTACTGTATAGAGAGTGGACCCCTGAGGGAAGGCTAGAAGGTGAGAGAATACAGCAGTTGGTAGTGCCTGGAGCCTACAGTCTGGCACTTCTGGCCATAGCCCATGATATTCCCTTTGCAGGTCATCTGGGCATAAAATATACCAAGAGACATATTATGCAGAACTTCTATTACCCTGGAATTTCCAGACATGTAACAGGGTACTGCAGGACCTGTGAGCAGTGCCAAAAGGTAGGCAAGTCAGGAGACAAGGTGAGAGCTCCTTTGATGCCTTTGCCTGTGATTGAGGAACCATTTCAGAGGGTAGCTATGGATATTGTGGGGCCTCTGAGTACCCCTAGTTTCACAAGGAAAAAGTATATCCTTGTGGTAGTAGATGATGCTACAAGATACCCTGAGGCAATGGCTCTGTCCTCAATTGAGTCAGAAAAGGTGGCAAATGCTTTGTTAGAAATTTTTAGCAGGGTAGGTTTCCCAAAAATAATACTGACTGACAGATTTGCTGGCTTGTCTGTGGAAGTACTGTGGGGTGAAGCACATGAAGACCACCCCTACCATCCACAGACTAATGGTCTTGTTGAGAAGTTAAACTCTACAATCAAGTCCATGCTATGGGCATTTGCAGACCAGTTTAAGAGGGAGTGGGATGATTTCAAGATGGTGGACATCCTATAAACACCCTCTCCATGAGGCTCCAATCCTAAAAATTATATTGGGTCTTTTAATCATCAAGCTACAAAAGAAAACAGGATAATTTTACCTAACAATGGCAGCTTAACTAGAAACAGGTGCAAAAGACAGATCCATACGCTTACCGAAGGAAGAATTTTACTATTTATCCAGACGGTTCCCAGAAAAGCATCCAGCACATGGAAAAATAGGCCTGAACAGGCTCAACATAGCTACAAAATGCAATGGCTTGCTATTGCTTAGGAAACATGTCCAAGGAAGTAGAGATTATGGAAACGCAAATCAGCAAGACTAAATTGTCTGCAATTACCTCCCCAGAGAAGGAGACCCTTACTAAAAGGCAAAAAGTAAACAAACAGACTGATATGAGTAAATCCAGTGCTAACGTAAGATCGGAAGCTACTTTCCACATGGACAACCTCAAATAAGCGTCATTGCCACTTCAGAAAGATATGCAAGGCTTCTCTGAACAGCTATCAAGCTTTGGGAGCAAGATAAACCAGATGATGGAACGAGTGAATGATAGCGAATTAACCACCAAAAACAATGAGTTACAGATCGCCTTACTAAAAGAAGAACTAAGCACCAAAAACGCAACAATACAGGACATTCAACAAAAAGTACTAGACCTTGAGGCAAGAAGTAGATGCAATAACATACTAATCAGAGTCTTACCAGAATCCTATAACAGTAGTCAACTCACTGAAATAATTACACAAATCTTTCACTTTATACTAACTCTTGATAAGAATGCCAGTCCACCTATTATAGAAAGAGCACATAGAGCGCTGCACACCAAACAGAATTCGAACTCCCCTAGACAAATATATGTAAAATTACTGAACTTCCAAGATGTGCAAAAATTACTTCTAGCCACCAAAAAACAGAAACAAATCATCTGGAACAGCCACAGATTAACTCTATCACAGGATCTCCCAACTGCTATAAAAGAAAGACGTCAAAAACGTTCACCTTACTGTGCAGAACTTATCAAGAAAAATATTAAATTTCAGATGAGGTACCACAATACTTTGATTTTCACATTCAATGAAGAGAAGTTTACAGCCGACTCACCTATGGAAGCCAAAACTGTATTTTTTTAAAATGCTTTGGCAAAGCGCCTGATAACTGATCCCTTGTGCAGCTAATTCTGTTACTTTCATTCTATTTAGGTTAGCGACAGCAAGCATTAATAGCCCAGATGTCAGATAGGATATCTGAATAAATCTAAGTGAAATTAAAAGGTTCAATTTATAACTTGTTTTTTTTTCCTTTAGCTTCTTTTTAATTATTTGAACCTGGAAATGCTTACCAACAGGCAAGGATTGGCATAGGAACTTAAGTGTCATTTTTGTTGTCAAGTAGATCATTTACTGGTGGCAACTTCCTGCTTTGGATCCATTTCCTTTGTATAAACGAAGCACGCCCAAAGAGAAATAGTCTAAATTCATGAGAGAAAGTATATATTTTCAAGAACTTAACCCACAACTGTAAATTAAGGGCATGAACATTTAGAGCGGATCACAGGTATTTTATGTCTGAAGTTAACAGAAAGATGAGAAAGAATAGTCTCAATCATATTAAAAGGCAGTTAGTAAAAGTTGTTTTTGAACCTGAAACTTTTTACATGTCTGAAAGAATAATAAGATGCCTCTTAAAAGTCTTGGTCAGTGATATATTACTGTAACTATATATTGGAAGATTTGTGAGATCAGCAATTTTAAACATTCGGTTGTGGTTCATTACCTTTCACAGATCACAAAAAGAATGCATAATGGTGTAGAATCTAAAGTCTAGGTCTTGGCTTGATTATCTTTGAGTGATAACTACTGATGTTTAATACTGAGGTGATTTAATACCTTACAGCTCTCACATATAAGTATTCTTTTCAAAGACTATGAAGCTGCTGGCTAAAACTAAAGAAACCTCTATTCTTATTTTTGTGCAAAAAGAATTAAAAACTAAATGTTTTTTTTTTTGTTTAACAAAGTTAATAAATGTTGCAATGTTTTATGAAAGGACATAAACTAATATAATAGGCATGATGCTATATAAGTTTAATGAGCTTTTCTGTTCTGGTTAGCTTTATCCTGCAAATTTCATGTCTAATGTTTATACTTCTGGTGACATTCAGAACACAGATTAGAAGCAATGATAAGCATATTACTGAAGGGTTAGGACATTATATTATTAACTCAATGCATGATGGTTAAATGCACCATATTTTCTTTTTTTATTATAACATAAATAGGAGACAATTGGATTTTTGTAAGAAGGGTAAGGGAGAACATATCTAGGAATTATATTTCATCTGTATATATGTTTAAAAGGTTTTTTTAGTGTTCTTTAAAGTTGTTTTAAGGTTTGTTTTAAGTTGCATAAAATTTTATTTCAAAAAGAATTATGCTCTTTCAAACAAGAGGGCAGGTGGTTGGGCAGAGGTTTGGGATTGAAACAGTATATTACTACTGCCGTGTTCATACCTCAGTACATACATATACCTGTAGCACTAATAGCCATATTACTTAATCTTTTTTATGAAAGCCTGGTAATCCAAATATATCAACAGCGTACATATGATACATTAAACTCCACAAACTAAACTGTTAAGATGTGGATTATATATTGTTGGAATGTGAGGGGGTTGCAAGGCATAAATAAGAAGAATTTGTTACTAATACTAATATACAAATCAGATGCTCACATTTGCTTCCTACAAGAAACACATATGTAAAAAGAAGAGTGGAAAGGTGCACTAAACAAAAAATGAATTAAGGAAATAATCGCAGCTGGGATAATTCAAAATCTAAAGACGTAGCAATAATAATTAAAAAATCTTTTCAACATGCAATTATTGAACATTTCTCAGATGAAAGGGGTAGATGGTGTTATTTCATAACCATTAACCCTTTTAACAATAAACAAACACTTTTTCTAAATGTTTATGGCCCTTGTCAGAAGCAGCATGATTTTATCACAGAAATTCACAATATGCTAAATAAATTCACTGAACATGAAATAATTGTAAGGGGAGATTGGAATGCAGTAATAGACCCAGGAATAGACTGTACTAGCAACCCCAAGCACATAATCTGCAAGCATCAACCGCCCTGAATGAACTTATGATCAACTTAAGCTTAATAGATCAACTTAAGCTTAATAGACCCTATCTCTTTTGGGGAAGGACAGGAAAGAAAAGGCCTAATATACATATCATTCCAAGTGTCATAATACATGGTCAAGGATAGACTTTGTCCTTATTGCGGAGTCTCTAACAGAATGGGATATTAAGTATTGCACTGAACCAAGATATTTTTCAGACCACTCCAGCATCTCATTAAAAATTAATATGTTAAATAGATCAACAAATAGGATTAATAGTAAAAGTTGGTCTTTAAATAATAACCTACTATTAAAAGTGGAGGTAATTAGTGAAATAATCAACATTTTAACACATCTAGACATGAATATGGAAAGTACAGATATCCCATATGACATCCAGTGGGCTGCTTGCAAATCACAGATAAAAGTTGTCCTTATCCAAAACGCTACTTATTTCAAAAAGATAACAAAAAAGAAAGAAAATAAACTAATCAAAGAATTAACAGGGTTGGCAAAAGAACTTCAAACTAATTCAAACCCTGATGTTGAAAAATCAATAAGTAATACTCAAAGAAAACTATATGAGCTATGTCAATATAATTACTCCATATATGAGCTAAGATGTATAGCAAGATACTCAGAATGGGCACAGATACTATCCAAAGTGTTAGCCAGTATCATTGTAAACAGACAAGAAGCAGCCAGGATTGCACTTCTTCATTATCAAAATAAGGTTTTCAGTACAGACGCAGAAATAATAGAAGTATTTCACCAAATTTATACTAAATTATATAGCTTTAATAACCACCAACCCTCTCAAGAACAGATTACAAACTTTCTCAGCAAAATAACATTCCCAAAGATTAAAGAGAATCACATAAGAAATTTAGATGCCCCGCTCAAACAACAAGAAATAATTGATGCCATTGGGAGACTGAAAAAGGGAAAAGCCCCAGGCTTAGATGGATATACTTCAGAATTTTATAAAAAGTTCAATAAAACCTTATCATCAATTCCGTTGAAAGTGTATAATTACATAAAAGTATATGGCATATCTGATCATCACTTAAATAAGTCAAAAAACATCTTCATGCCTAAAAATAACTTAAAAAGATCCAATCCGCACAACTATGGGCCCATATCTTTAATTAATATGGATATGAAAATACTGTCATCAATCTTAGCTGAAAGGTTGAAAAAGGTTATGCCTTCTTTAACTACATCAAAACAAACTGTTTTTTTTATTGAATAGACAGACTTGGAATAACACATTAACGTTGGATGCCATGTTACATCTTAATAGAAAAGACAAAAACTCAATATATGGACTAATACTTGATGCATGCAAAGCTTTCAACAGAGTAAATTGGAGGTTCTTATTTGCAACCATGGCACAATTTAATATACCTAGGACTTTTATCAACTTTGCCAAAACCTTATATAATAAAACTTTTACTTACCTCTACATTAATAGGAAATTAGCTGAACCTATTAGAATACTGAACGGAACTAGACAGGGCTGCCCCTTATCCCCTCATCTTTTTAACCTATATCTCAAACCCTTACTACTCAAAATTGTTCAAACCACGTCTCATTCTATCCCTAAAACTCTTAATGTTAAAGTAAGTCTATCAGCATATGCAGATGATTTAAATATACATTTCGAACGTCCTAGTTCTGATATTCAGAGGCTAAATGATACAACTGAAAAATTCTCAAAGGTTTCAAACTATTTAGTGAAGCATAATAAATGACTTATATTTCCCATTAACCCACTACAGCATAAAGAGTTTTTATTTTCTGAGTCTCCATACAAAATTAAATACTCATTTAAGTATCTTGGAATACATTTGAACATACTTCTTCATCCATGTATCAAAACAATCTTATGAAAAAATGGAATGGTATTACGCAAGACATTCACAGATGGCAACTGCTTAATTTGGCCCTATTATCAAATGTAACAATCATAAAGATGAACGTCTTACCCAAACTTTTATATCAATATAATGCCTCTAACTTGTGTATCCCTAATAACTTTATTCAAAACATCAACAAGGAGCTGGCCAAATTTATTTGGCACCCAAAATCTGTTAGGATAAAATATGAAAAACTGAGTTACCCTAAATCAAAAGGGGGGGGTCTAAGTTTTTTCAGACTTTTGCCTTTATTATTGGATTATATGTGCAAACAGACTCATTCTAATCTCAAATCTTGAACTGAATAAAGACACATGGCATCCCTTATGGGTTAAAATCTGGCATTATCATATCAAAAATAATAATAATTATCATCCCTAAAGCTCTGCCTTTTCTATCAGTTTAAAGTTTAAGTAACTCATCTATTAGCAGTACATTGAGGCAAATAATAAAGATTTTCCAAACTTTATTAAAATATGTGGAGTTAGAAAAAGCCCTTCCATACCTCCAGCCAATTCATATGAACCCCAATTTAAGACTGAACAATAAAATGATTAACCTAGAAGACTTCCCCTTAATTAAAGATTGTAGCATCTGTGATATATACAGACATAAAGAGAAATCACTGTCAGAGCTCAGAGAGACAGTATAATATACTATTATCTTACGACAAATCAGAGAACTTCTTACAACTTTAATCATAGATGAACCTAATAATGAAAATGACATTCCTAAGTTTATAGCCATCATGAACAATCTGTCCAAAAAGAAAAATATGTTATCAATAACTTATAAAGCATTATCAACTTTTAAATATCAAAGTGTTTTGTTATTCTCCAATTATTGGAGTCAATATAATAACGACTAAAGTGAGGATCATAAACTAGTAGCAATAGAATCCACTTTGAAGTACTCCCCCTTTCAAAAACATTTATATACACAACTGATGATCAGTAATAATACTTACTTTACACTGTGCATCTTAAATAAATTTAATCACAATAAGTCCCCAGCATGTTTGTGTTGCTCCTTTCCTCAAGCTGACCTACGACACATCCTTTGGTCTTGTAACCATACATATAAACTTTGGGATTCCCTTAAAGTCAGATTGGAAAAGATGGGATATCAGAAATTCACTCTATCATGGGAAATGGCACTTCTACACACTACTGATGCCAAACTTCCCAAATTGAAACTTCATGTACTTGTCACAATACGTTTATTAATCAAACTATATATAACCAAAAACTGGTTGGATCGTATTAAACTATCCTGGAAAAATTTCAGAACCTTAGCAACTAAATACATATATTCACAAAAAATTTTTTTAAAGAATCCCAATAAGAAAGATTATTATCAGGAATTTTGGAATCTGATCTTTACTATTATTTAGGATGGTTAGAGAAGCTGATATTCACCTAAACAGAGTATCATACTAGATTATGATAATTGGCTTTGTCCCTTTTCAATAACAGTATTATTAATAACAGTTTTATCTACCTTTATAATCCATTACTATTATTTATTTATTTATTTTACATTTGTTGACTTGGCTAGTCTAACTGGATTTATTTCCATTTTCAGTAGAGGCCTGGGGAGAAAAGCTCCAAATGTTTACAATGTTAAAAATCTTAAAATAAACATTACAAATTTTGAGAGCAAATAGATCACAATTGTTACATAACTAATGAATATTTGCAAAAAAAAATTACAACACATACAAGTCAGCAAGTCATTTACATTATAGAATTTAGATACATTAAAGAGAAATTATTATACAGTGAGATAAAAGAGAATTGTAGTACTTCATCAAGGTAAGGTGTAGAATGTGAGTTAAGTTGTGTTTGCTAGTATCAGGCCTGCTTCTAGGGTAGGCAGTAAATTAGGAGTAAGTGTGGTGAAAAAGATATGGGAGGAGAAATTTGAGAATCAGTCTGGGTTATTGCAAGGGCATAACCAATGTGTTAATAGGTGTCTTTTGAGGTCTTGTTTAAAGAAAGGTAAGGAAGAAAGTAGCGTTAGTTCATTAGGTAATAGGTTCCATTTTTTACCCACTGTATTAGAAAACAGGGAGGCTCCAGCTAGGTTGTTAGATGTACTTATGGTGACTAGAAGTTTGTTAGATGAGCGTAGTGAATTTAGATTTTTGTAGGGGATAATGAGGTTGGAGAGTATGGGAGTGCTGTTAGGTTGGTAGAATATCTTGTGGGCAATGGTGAGTTGGGAGAATATTAGGTTGTTTTATAGTTCAAGCCAGCCTAGGTGCTGCAGATTAAAACAGTGGTGAGTTTGAAAGGGATTGCCTGTGGCAAATCTGGCTATGCTGTTGTAGGAATTAACTAGTTTGATGAGATTATTTTTCTTTAGGTGTGTGTATATGGGTGAGGCATACAGTAGAGTTGATATATCTGAGTTTAGTATCATCAGTATCATGAACAACTTTATCACACTACATTATCATCATTAATACTATTATTATCATACTTTTACTTATCTTTCCTTATTACATTAGTTTTATTTTCTCTTTTTATGACTGTTGGTACTCCAGGAATCTAAGATTCTTTTCTTTCTGTAATACCTGGCTCTATTTTCTCAGACACACAGTAGCTGTATATAGATATCCATAGTAGTACTTAGCAAGTTTTTTTCATAATATTTTATAATGTTTCCTTTTTTCTTAACTTTATAAGAGGTATTAATTACTAATGGGATTATCTTTTGATTATTTAATTACTGTGTCTTGAATTTTTTCCTTCTAAAAGTCATGTTTGATTTTATGTATGATTATTACCTCTTCTATGAAAATAATAAAATTTTATTTGAAATAAAAAAAGAGGGAGCGGGACAAATATTTGCCCCATCTGTTGTTTGCTTACAGGGAAGTTCCCTAGGAATCCACAGGTTTTTCACCCTTTGAGCTGCTGTATGGGCATAGGGTGAGAGGACTTCTAGATTTAATTCAAGATGAGTGGGAAGGTAAGTGTGAACCTCACAAGGAGTCTGTTGTGGCATATGTCCTAAACCTCAGGACAAGACTCAGGGAACTCATGGGCTTGGTACAGGAGAACCTGGCAGAAGCCCAACAACAGAAAAAGGTATGGTATGACAGGATTGCTTGAGCTAGAGAGTACACTGTAGGACAGCAGGTAATGGTGCTCATTCCTGTCAGACACAAGAAGCTGCAAACAGCTTGGGAGGGACCCTGCAAGGTGGTAAGAAAGGTAAGTGATGTTAACTACATGGTAGAACTGCTAGGCAGAAGGCAAGGGCACAAATTGTACCATGTTAACATGATGAAACCTTACCATTATAGGGAGGCCCTTGTGCTGAGCATTTGCAGTTGTTTGCAGGAGAAGTCAAAGGGAGATCTGGTAACTGATCTCCTCAGTGAGGCTCAGACTAACACCTCAGTGGAAGGGGTAGAAATGTCCCAACAGCTATCTCCTACCCAAGTTTGAGAAATATGAGCAGTGTTACAGGAGTTTGGGGACATGTTCACTGGGAAACTAGGGTGCACCCACTTGGTGCAGCACCAGGTGGATACAGGATCCCAAAAGCCTGTTAGGCAGGCCCCTTATAGGGTGCCTGAGAGAGTCAAACAGGCTCTGAGGGAGGAGATACAGGAGATGTTGGAATTAGGGGTAATTCAAGAGTCCAACAGTCCCTGGGCCTCCTCAGTGGTGCTCATGCCAAAGAAGGATGGGAGCACCAGGTTCTGTGTGGACTACAGTTAATTAAATAGTCACACAGAGTCAGATGCTTACCCTATGCCTAGGACAGATGAGGCCCTAGAGCAGCTAGGTGGGGCTAAGTATCTTACAACCATTGATCTTACCAAGGGTTACTGGCAGGTCCCTTGACTCCCAGTGCTAAACAGAAGTCAGCATTTATGACTCCTTTTGGCTTGTATGAGTTCACAAAGATGCAATTTGGGAAGAAAAATGCCCCAGCAACATTCCAGAGGCTGGTAGATCATATCCTAGCAGGAGCAGGAGGGGTTGCCCTTGCTTACCTAGATGATATTGCCATCTACAGCCATTCCAGGCAAGAGCACCTTCAACATGTCAGGGAGGTGCTCGGCAGACTACAGAGGGCAGGGTTGACTATTAAGCTGAACAAATGTCAGCTGGGTATGCCAGAGGTCTCATACCTGGGACATAGAGTGGGGAGTGGTAAGATTAGGCCAGAATCTGCCAAAGTAGTAGCCATTCAGGCATGGCCTGCACTTGTTACCAAAAATCAGGTGAGGGCATTCTTAGGGACAGCAGGTTACTACAGAAAGTTCATCCCCATTTATAGTACCATAGCTGCTCCCCTCACAGACCTGACAAGGAAGAACATAGCCAGCCAGCAAAATCTCAAGTTGCTAAGATGGAGCCTAGGGTTGAAATCATATGATATGTCAGTGCAGCATCGCAGTGAGGTTAGCAATGCCAGTGCAGATGGGCTGTCAAGACAGCGAATGGGCTAAGGTATACTCAGCTAAACCTAACCCTCTCAAACGTTTCTCAAAGGTCACTTGAAAAACTAGCTTGAGTTCTCTAGGGGGGGTAGATGTGTGAAACCAGGTAAAGGCTACCAGCCTAGCCAGACAGAATTTTGTAGATAATTCTGTCATTTGTAAATATTAATGTAAGCCACAGGCTTGTTCTCTTAAATGTGAAAAGACTGCATTGGATATTGAACTGCAAAAATCTAACAACAGTGCACTTTGATGTAAGAAAGCTAAGTCAAGCATTTTATGACTTTCTTGATGTCACAATTTGGAGCCAATATGTCTAGAGGGAGGCATCCTGCCTATCGTTTTAAGACCAGAGTTAATGGCTAGAATTTACATATATAAATGTCCTTTATTGCTCTGGTTTCTGACCAGGTGTAAAGAATGTAAATGTAGTTTCTGTTAGCCTGGGAACACCAGGGAAGTGTGAAGAATGATGTCATGTGAAGCAGCTCTGTGTTATCAATTTAAAGAGAGAGAATCAGAGAGCTCAGAGCATTTGTCTTGAGAACATCCAACATCACCAGTGCTGTCTTGCTCTATATGTAAGTTATTTAGAATTGTGTTTTCTCTTAGATATAGCTAGGAAATAAGAATATTAGACTAGTTTGTTTTTCTGTGATGTTAGAACTTTTCTAAGGTGTTATTTTAAGTATTTCTCTGTGATCTCTGAACTCTTGACTAGCACTGTATAGTAAAAAGTATGGTCTTGTGTTTTTATTAGTCATTATTAAATATTTTTAAACCTCTCAACTGTGGCTGTTTTATGTAGAGTTAATTTAAGCTCTAGAATACATTGCATGTACATAGTGATAATGTACCAATTCACTCTCATAAGCCTTGACTGTTCAGTCACACTTACCATTTGGATTATAATATTGCACAGTAATAATTGGACACCCTTTCAGAAGGGCCTTTGAGTAGCTGATATTAGTGGGTGGTGGCAGGTGGTGCTACCTTTTAGACTGGGCAGAAAAGAAGCACAGCTGGAGAACCTGTGCTAGCCTTCCCCAGGAGTGTCTGTGTTTTTGTATATAACTCTTATCTCAAAATGTGTATGAGTCAGCTACTTAGGCAGGGACATGAAGCACTGGTTGGACAGAGAGGATGCTGGAGGTTTTAGCTTGACTTCTAGGGTGAGATCTGGACCCCATAACTGTGCCAGTGGGGAGTCTTATTAGGGACCTGGAGAGAAAGGGAGAAGCCAGCCCCAAACTGACTGATCTCTGTGTGCTCTTAAGGGAAATTGTACTTTGTGTGTATTTATCCTTTCCCTATATGGACACCCATCACTGGTGTTAGTGGTGAGGATTGAGGCTCCTGGATTGCTGGGCCAGGGCACGGGCATCACACAAGGAACAAACTATCACCAACAAAGGTACTTCTACTGCTATTAATTTCTGGTATAAGTTACTCTTCATTAGCAAAACTCAAACTGTGCTCTCAAGTTTCCACTACATTCGCCAGCTCTGCTCAGACATGACCAGCCGTCTTAGCATATTCTTTATCATTTCAGCAAGTGTGCATGTTTGTACTGTCCCAATATTTGTTGCAGCAACTGATTCTTCTTACATATATGACATAAATCTCTTTAGTCACCTTAAACTTTCTCTAGGAAAATAAGCAAAAGTTAAACTACATACCGCATCAGTTATTGCTCCCTATGCCCTCAGTGAGTGGTTATAAGCTAGAAAAAGTATTTTCTTAAGCTTATGAACAATGAAAACCACTACAATGAACCTACATTTAACAATAAAGAGCTATATTTACTAATGTAGTTGCTGCGAAATGTCAACTAATTAGTATGGATAGCTTTTTTATATGCTGTCCTCCAATATTCTCACACAGTAGACTTAGAATGAAAAGTTTTCTCTGTATATATATATATATATATATATATATATATATATATATCAGCCTGCCTTCAGTATGTAATAATGAATTATTAATTACCTCCTTGTGACAGTTAAAATATTATAACAATGCAACAGATATTACTACTGATAAAGTAGTTAGTACCACACAATATCAGGAGGACACTATGGCATCTCTGGATGAGCTATTTTGCCAGCAAATCCTTTATTTAACAAAATATTTCAGTCACATATCATTTACTTTTATAGTTCCCTGCATCACTATGGGCTGAAATACACAACACACATGGTTATTTTAACCTCTCATAAAATATCTCATGGTTTGAAGATTAAAGATAATTAAGAAGACATTGGACATTTTCATCACAAAGTTTCTGTTTATGGGGTACAAAGGAAGTTGTTTCAAATGACTTGGTAAAGCTTCACAGAGAAGTGAATAATGGTTTTAAGAAGTAGTATAGTTTGTACCTCTTCTTACCTGGCCTTTTAATTACTATGTAGAAGGACATATTTTATGTTCTGATTTATCCCTTTATTCTGTATTGCCTGATCATCTCTGTAATGTGAGACATTTCTGATCCTGAATAATGTAATTTTGGAACAATTAATCATGTACGATTAAGAGCAGTAAACTACTAGCAACTGGGACTTAGTAGTACCAAAAATATGCTTGTATTGTATTGCCTTCCATATTAGTGAGACACATTGATGTCAGGCTCACACTGAGAGTCAGTCGCATTTCCTGCAGCTTAGATTCAAATGAAGATCCAGCAAATGGCTAAATACATGACAAAACCATCAGTAGTCATGAGGTTAAGTCCTCAGCCATGTGCTGTATGTATCAGTAATTCTAGCACTTGGGCCTCCCCTTACTTCTTAAAAGAAAAATTAACTTCAGACTGATCCCAAAAGTCTCTGATATCAGAAACCTTTACTTAAGAAATTCTTGTTTAAAATCAATGCAAATTATGTTCTGCATGTTATAAACAGAACAGGAAGTGCTGACCTTGAAATTCCCTGACTGATATCACCTTAAGAGTCAATGTTAACATGTTATTAATGGTTACTATACTTCTGTTTATATTAGTGCATCAGAATCTTGTTTGGCTATTTATCTGGTTTTGTGAATATATCAGAGGGACTCTTGGGCAACAGTGGAAATGTCCCATAAATAGATGTAGTTCTAACAGCTAAAACATTTGCAATTCAGAACGAGACAGAATATGTGACTTACATAAGTTTTGTAGTGGAAATCTCTGGTTTCTAGAGATGTCATGGCCCTCATCCTATGTTCCATAAAGTACACTTGTGTAAGTAAGCTTACCATAACAACATATGTTCAATGATTACTGCTAGTGTAACCTTAACTGGATGGTTTATATCTTGCTTAAAATATAACAGTTTACTAGCCAAGACCATTGAGAGTTCAAGCAAAACTTAAGAAAACCAGTAGTTTGGGCGTTAAACCCTTCAGAGCTTTCATGCCAACTGAAATATGGAGGCTAGAACCCTGGGAAGGTCATTGCTAAGAAAATAACAATGTCCTCACCATGGCAAGCCAAAGTCATACGAAAAATACAGGGGCTGAAAGGAGAGAGAGAGTGGCTACTGCAACAGGGATCATTCAAATATCAACTATTATGGTATGTTTATTTACACGGCTGTATTATGTTCATTATTTCAGCACAGCTGTAGTAGCCATAACTGTACGAGTGGATTACCATAGTTTAAAAGGAAGGATTAGGGTGCAGAAGCTCCCTGGAGAACAGTCCAAGCAAAGCCAGCTCTTCCAGCTTATAGTCCTTTATAAAAGTATATGCAGAGGACCATGCTGCTGCCTGCAGAAGAAAGCCCACTCTTTTCCAGAAAGCCACTGATGAGCCAAGGCTCTAGAGAATGTGTCTTCAACCTGCCAAGAATTGACATGTTATGGCAGTAATAACCAAAGGAGATAGCATGGAACAACCATTTGGAAATAATCTTTTGTGATAGGGGTTGACCTATTTTTTACTTACCTTCATGAGAAATGAATAACTGTTCAGAATTTTTGAAAGTTTTAGTCCCATCATGATACTTTCTGAGTTGAACCAAAAGAGCGTAACAACGAACAAGAACACTATGAGAGACTACTTCGTAAAATAAACAGACGTTTAATGACTCCAAATTAATGTTAGCTTTGCTAAATCAAATATTTAGCCTTCCTCAGACAAACAGCAGAACAGGAAATGACATTTCTTAAAATATATGTATAGAACCAATTGAAATAAAGTGCATTTAATAATTAGTTGTAACTAAGGTTACCTTAAAGTAGTATAATCCATTGCGAACATAAGCCTTAAATAAAGGTAAAGATAGAGTGCCTCTATAGGCATTGCAACGAACAGCAAGTGATACTTTGTTGCAAGTAACTCCATTCATCAAAATATTTACACAGATGTTAAACTCTATAATTACTGGGTTATTTAATCATACAACTTGCTTCATACTTATGTGATGTGTTAAAAATGTTATAAAACAGTGAATGATAAACTAAAAATATTTGTGTATATTTTAAATTGTTACCAAAAATATTTCCACAATTTGGAACATTATTTCCACATTTAAACATTAAAAATACTGATTAGTTTTGCCCGAATTCCTGTACAATAATCATAAAATAATACAATTTTACATTAGTGCATTCTGTTAGGAATAATTGATGTTGGGTCCATTTCATATCCAAATGTGAGAGACCTTCCCTATATGTGTTATCTGTTATACGATAACCATTTTAATACACATTTTATTGATAGGTTGTCATTGATGCCAGGTAATAAATGTGCTCTAGTTCGTACCTGCCACATCAATTCATCTATCTCTAACCTAATTTGCCAGGGGCCACCCATTGGATCTGGCATTCTTTGTTGGAGTATAACAAAGTTGAAGGAATGCCCTGTATTGCTAATAATATGCTTAGCTAGGCATTGTTCACATCCCTTCTGCTAATAGCATAAATGTGTTCGTGTATTCTGGTCTTGAATCTACGCTCTGTCTTGCCAATGTAGAAAGCTTCACATTGGCTACACAGAGCAGCATATACCACAGATTTTGATTCACAGTTGTAATGCTTGCTTATTTTATATGTCCTATCTTTAATGTTGAACTGAGTGCCCACTCTAATAAATTTGCATTCTGCACAGGCACCACATTTGTACATTCCTTTGGGGCGCTGAGAAATGAACTTTTTTGGTGCCCTTTCCAAAATAGCTTTAAGGTTTTGGCCTCTCCTGTATGTTATGTTGGGTTTTTCACCTAATGCTGTAGACAAAGTACTGTCATGATTAATTACGTCCCAATTCTTATACAGGATCTCCTAATTTTTGAAAATCTAGCGAGAAAGTGTGTAAAAAGACACATTATAATTAGTGTCCTTACTTCTATCTCTAGTTGGCAGACTAACGAATTAGTGCCAATTCTTCTTCCCGAAAGTTTTGTTATTAAGAAGGGGAATAAAATGGCCTGACTTCCGTTTATTTACTACTTCAACTATGATGTTGTCAATCAAAGTAAGTGGATAGCCTCTTGCCAAGAACATATTTTTAGTTTGTTGCATTCATGTTGGAAATCCAGATCATCAGTAACCATACGTGACGCCCTCACTAACTGACCTTTTACAACCGATCTTTTTGGTAGTAGGGATGGCTACTGGAGAAATGCAAAACTATTAGAATATGTGGATTTTCTATATATGTTACTTTTCAGTCTTTTGTTATTAACATCCTTTGTAAGAAGAATGTCTAAATAACTGATCTCACTTTCCTGTGTGTTAAAAGTGAACTGTAAAAAGTTTGTCATGTTGGTCATTCATTCTATAAAGTTAGGAATGTCCTCACTATTACCTTTCCATAAACAGAAAATGTCATCCTGGTATCTGGTATACCAGGAGACATACTGTTTAAAACCTCATCCTTAAATAGAAGTTCTTTTTCCCAATGTGACAGTACTGCATTGGCAACCCCACATGGCGACCCCATTGCTACTCCGGAGGTTTGAAGGTAAAATTGTTTTCAAAAGAAAAAGTTATTTACCAAAACCATCTCCAAGAGTGTTTCAGTCAAATAAATGGTGTTATTGTCAACATTCTTGGCAACCATAAATTCTCTCACCCAATTAAGGCCTATGTCCTGTGGTATAACTGTATACAGATCTTTTATATCTATTGTAAGGAAAACTATGTCCGGGGTATATTCAATTTCGCCAATGTTTTTCAGAAAGGACCAAGAGTCCTTACAAATATGTGCCTCCTGTGCTAGTAAAGGTTTAATAATACTATCAACTAGTCTTGCACATGCGTAAGTGGCGAACCCTGCCATCAACAATAGGCCTGAACGGAGGTGAGTAAAGCTGTTTATGTAATTTTGGTGTTCCAAAGAAGGCTGCGATTCTGGGGGATGGCATCTGCAAATATCTATACGTTTCTGGAATAATAAAACCTTCCATAAGTAAATCATATAGTATGTTATTAATCTTCCTGTAGGCTCCATGTATCTCATTCAGAGATACTTCCTTATAAGCTGGTGTATCCAAATGCTTCTTCATGTATTCCACATATTTAAAGTGGTCCATTAAAACCACCCCACCCCCTTTATCCGGTTTCATGACACGGATCCTACAATCCCTTAATAAATGGAGAAAATCCCATTCCAGTGTGGTCATATTGTTAAGATCTTTTTGATTACTATACATAATCCGATTTTTAATTGCCCACAAATCTGTTTCACACATTTTCTCAAACACTAATAAGCTCGGATGGAGGGGTGGATTATATGTACTAGATACCCTAAGGGGTTCAGTAACTCTGTGTTGTTACCCAACAATGAATGTGTTAAGTTTTCTAACAAAAACTTTTAGGTCCACCA
The DNA here is from genome assembly GCF_019279795.1 of Protopterus annectens. Classification (NCBI taxonomy): domain Eukaryota; kingdom Metazoa; phylum Chordata; order Ceratodontiformes; family Protopteridae; genus Protopterus; species Protopterus annectens. Next base: position 1,466,224,734 of record NC_056743.1, read on the forward strand.
GTGTTTTCCCTATGTCCATATGTTGCGCCGAACAAACGATAGATCTTTTGCAAAGAAGTTGACAATATCCTGATGGATTTCAATAAGTGTATAATTATACACTGTAAAGTCATTGTTACTACTTTTCAGGATGTTTGGTTCCAAACCAAAAGAGGGAACCTGGATCATCTCCTCCTCCCCTCTTTTCTTGTTCCTCGTATTGTTCCCTGTCTGGGCCCACGGTTGGTTGCTCGGTGTTGTTGGCCTGATGAAAATCCTGGTTGTCCTGTTGGTCAAAATCTACCATAGACTGGCCTTGTGGTTGAATGTTATCCCTCAGTCCATTTGCTGAGGTGTTTGGCTGATTGGTGTTATTAACGTTGGTACTGTTGTTATTATTCAGCCTTGGGCTCCTTCTATAGCCCTGCCGTTGAGTTGTAAAACCTTCTTGGTTATTGTCATTATTGGTGTTATCTACTGGGATAACATTCAGATTTTGTCCAGTTTGATTGGGCACTTCCCTTGAATAACCTCGTTTTATTTTGAGGCCTGGGATAAGCGGTTTTATTCGCATAGTCCGTTAAATCTCGACTTAATTTTCTTTTTACTAAATAGTAATTTCTCCATACTAGCCTCAATGCTAGAAAAGATACGACAATAGTCGTACTTAAAAAAGAAATCATCACTGGAAGTAATGTATTTTCAAGGGCATCCAAATCAGCTGCAAGAACCGCAATATCTTTAGAATAAAAGCAATGAGAGCCTGTAGGAATTGATCCCTTGTCGATCAAACAATGCCAACAGCTCTTGGTGAAAAGAGAATTTTCCACCAGCCCAGATGGAAAACGCCATTGTCTTAGTCCTTTTGGGACAACCTTGTGTTTAACACATTCTGTAAGATATGCGACTTCCAATTGCAGTTTTTTATATTTGTATAACTTATTGTCAAATTCATCAATTTTATCCCCTAATACATTTGTGTCAGTCATGTGGTTTACATTAGGTTCATTACGCTGACTGAACCCTTGGCTGAAAAAATTATTGTTCATTAAAAATCAGCCATTGTTGGTATTCCTTGCTGGTTACAGTTCTTTGATTGACAATGTTATTATTAAAGTTAGCGTTATTGTTACCTGGATTTGGTACCCCAGATAGCGTAATCACAGGACAGGGCTGTTCATTCGAAGTCTGTATAACCCGTTCCGTTGATGTAAGTATAGTAGATGATGTTGGTGTAATGGGTGATTGGTGCACAATAGAAATGAAAAAGGCATCGATGTCACTCTGCTGCGATGAAATCAAACCAGAAGATCTATTATCCTGGTTAGAAGCTGCCGCAGTAATGGCGCCAACTTTTGTGTTAGGGCATCCACCCTGCCCAAAAGCAGTTCCACAAGAGTGGTCAAATTATTGCTGGAACTGTTCACAACCCTTTCAGGACTGCTCTGCTGCGTTCCTAAAGCCGTGGAAGTATCTCCGGTTCCGCTCGCCATATCAAACACCAAACCACAAACGAAAAAACTGTTGAACCAAAAGAGCGTAACAACGAACAAGAACACTATGAGAGACTACAAAATAAACAGACGTTTAATGACTCCAAATTAATGTTTAAATCAAATATTTAGCCTTCCTCAGACAAACAGCAGAACAGGAAATGACATTTCTTAAAATATATGTATAGAACCAATTGAAATAAAGTGCATTTAATAATTAGTTGTAACTAAGGTTACCTTAAAGTAGTATAATCCATTGCGAACATAATCCTTAAATAAAGGTAAAGATAGAGTGCCTCTATAGGCATTGCAACGAACAGCAAGTGATACTTTGTTGCAAGTAACTCCATTCATCAAAATATTTACACAGATGTTAAACTCTATAATTACTGGGTTATTTAATCATACAACTTGCTTCATACTTATGTGATGTGTTAAAAATGTTATAAAACAGTGAATGATAAACTAAAAATATTTGTGTATATTTTAAATTGTTACCAAAAATATTTCCACAATTTGGAACATTATTTCCACATTTAAACATTAAAAATACTGATTAGTTTTGCCCAAGAATTCCTGTACAATAATCATAAAATAATACAATTTTACATTAGTGCATTCTGTTAGGAATAATTGATGTTGGGTCCATTTCATATCCAAATGTGAGAGACCTTCCCTATATGTGTTATCTGTTATACGATAACCATTTTAATACACATTTTATTGATAGGTTGTCATTGATGCCAGGTAATAAATGTGCTCTAGTTCACCTGCCACATCAATTCATCTATCTCTAACCTAATTTGCCAGGGGCCACCCATTGGATCTGGCATTCTTTGTTGGAGTATAACAAAGTTGAAGGAATGCCCTGTATTGCTAATAATATGCTTAGCTAGGGCATTGTTCACATCCCTTCTGCTAATAGCATAAATGTGTTCGTGTATTCTGGTCTTGAATCTACTCTGTCTTGCCAATGTAGAAAGCTTCACATTGGTTACACAGAGCAGCATATACCACAGATTTTGATTCACAGTTGTAATGCTTGCTTATTTTATATGTCCTATCTTTAATGTTGAACTGAGTGCCCACTCTAATAAATTTGCATTCTGCACAGGCACCACATTTGTACATTCCTTGGGGGCTGAGAAATGAACTTTTGGTGCCCTTTCCAAAATAGCTTTAAGGTTTTGGCCTCTCCTGTATGTTATGTTGGGTTTTCACCTAATGCTGTAGACAAAGTACTGTCATGATTAATTACGTCCCAATTCTTATACAGGATCTCCTAATTTTTGAAAATCTAGCGAGAAAGTGTGTAAAAAGACACATTATAATTAGTGTCCTTACTTCTATCTCTAGTTGGCAGACTAACCGGAATTAGTGCCAATTCTTCTTCCCCGAAAGTTTTGTTATTAAGAAGGGGAATAAAATGGCCTGACTTCCGTTTATTTACTACTTCAACTATGATGTTGTCAATCAAAGTAAGTGGATAGCCTCTTGCCAAGAACATATTTTTTAGTTTGTTGCATTCATGTTGGAAATCCAGATCATCAGTAACCATACGTGACGCCCTCACTAACTGACCTTTTACAACCGATCTTTTTTGGTAGTAGGGATGGCTACTGGAGAAATGCAAAAAACTATTAGAATATGTGGATTTTCTATATATGTTACTTTTCAGTCTTTTGTTATTAACATCCTTTGTAAGAAGAATGTCTAAATAACTGATCTCACTTTCCTGTGTGTTAAAAGTGAACTGTAAAAAGTTTGTCATGTTGGTCATTCGTTCTATAAAGTTAGGAATGTCCTCACTATTACCTTTCCATAAACAGAAAATGTCATCCTGGTATCTGGTATACCAGGAGACATACTGTTTAAAAACCTCATCCTTAAATAGAAGTTCTTTTTCCCAATGTTACAGTACTGCATTGGCGAACGAACCCCCACATGGCGACCCCATTGCTACTCGAGGTTTGAAGGTAAAATTGTTTTCAAAAGAAAAAGTTATTTACCAAAACCATCTCCAAGAGTGTTTCAGTCAAATAAATGGTGTTATTGTCAACATTCTTGGCAACCATAAATTCTCTCACCCAATTAAGGCCTATGTCCTGTGGTATAACTGTATACAGATCTTTTATATCTATTGTAAGGAAAACTATGTCCGGGGTATATTCAATTTCGCCAATGTTTTTCAGAAAGGACCAAGAGTCCTTACAAATATGTGCCTCCTGTGCTAGTAAAGGTTTAATAATACTATCAACTAGTCTTGCACATGCGTAAGTGGCGAACCCTGCCATCAACAATAGGCCTGAACGGAGGTGAGTAAAGCTGTTTATGTAATTTTGGTGTTCCAAAGAAGGCTGAGATTCTGGGGGATGGCATCTGCAAATATCTATACGTTTCTGGAATAATAAAACCTTCCATAAGTAAATCATATAGTATGTTATTAATCTTCCTGTAGGCTCCATGTATCTCATTCAGAGATACTTCCTTATAAGCTGGTGTATCCAAATGCTTCTTCATGTATTCCACATATTTAAAGTGGTCCATTAAAACCACCCCACCCCCTTTATCCGGTTTCATGACAGATAACACATATAGGGAAGGTCTCTCACATTTGGATATGAAATGGACCCAACATCAATTATTCCCTAACAGAATGCACTAATGTAAAATTGTATTATTTTATGATTATTGTACAGGAATTCTGCGGGCAAAACTAATCAGTATTTTTAATGTTTAAATGTGGAAATAATGTTCCAAATTGTGGAAATATTTTTGGTAACAATTTAAAATATACACAAATATTTTTTAGTTTATCATTCACTGTTTTTATAACATTTTTAACACATCACATAAGTATGAAGCAAGTTGTATGATTAAATAACCCAGTAATTATAGAGTTTAACATCTGTGTAAATATTTTGATGAATGGAGTTACTTGCAACAAAGTATCACTTGCTGTTCCGTTGCAATGCCTATAGAGGCACTCTATCTTTACCTTTATTTAAGGCTTATGTTCGCAATGGATTATACTACTTTAAGGTAACCTTAGTTACAACTAATTATTAAATGCACTTTATTTCAATTGGTTCTATACATATATTTTAAGAAATGTCATTTCCTGTTCTGCTGTTTGTCTGAGGAAGGCTAAATATTTGATTTAGCCGAAGCTAACATTAATTTGGAGTCATTAAACGCCTGTTTATTTTACAGTAGTCTCTCATAGTGTTCTTGTTCGTTGTTACGCTCTTTTGGTTCAACAGTTTTTCGTTTGTGGTTTGGTGTTTGATATGGCGGAACCGAGATACTTCCACGGCTTTAGGAACGCAGCAGAGCAGTCCTGAAAGGGTTGTGAACAGTTCCAGCAATAATTTGACCACTCTTGTGGAACTGCTTTTGGGCAGGGTTGATGCCCTAACACAAAAAGTTGACGCCATTACTGCGGCAGCTTTTAACCAGGATAATAGATCTTCTGGTTTGATTTCATAGCAGCAAAGTGACAACGATGATTTTTTCATTCCTAATGGGCAGCAATCACCAATTACAGCAACATCATCTACTATACTTACATCAACGGAACGGGTTATACAGACTTCGAATGAACAGCCCTGTCCTGTGATTACGCTATCTGGGGTACCAAATCCAGGTAACAATAACGCTAACTTTAATAATAACATTATCAATCAAAAGAACTGTAACCAGCAAGGAATACCAACAATGGCTGATTTTTTAATGAACAATAATTTTTTCAGCCAAGGGTTCAGTCAGCGTAATGAACCTAATGTAAACCACATGACTGACACAAATGTATTAGGGATAAAATTGATGAATTTGACAATAAGTTATACAAATATAAAAACTGCAATTGGAAGTCGATATCTTACAGAATGTGTTAAACACAAGGTTGTCCCAAAAGGACTAAGACAATGGCGTTTTCCATCTGGGCTGGTGGAAAATTCTCTTTTTCACCAAGAGCTGTTGGCATTGTTTGATCGACAAGGGATCAATTCCTACAGGCTCTCATTGCTTTTATTCTAAAGATATTGCGGTTCTTGCAGCTGATTTGGATGCCCTTGAAAAATACATTACTTCCAGTGATGATTTCTTGCTTTTAAGTACGACTATTGTCGATCTTTTCTAGCATTGAGGCTAGTATGGAGAAATTACTATTTAGTAAAAAGAAAAAATTAAGTCGAGATTTAACGGACTATGCGAATAAAACCGCTTATCCCAGGCCTCAAAATAAAACGCAGGTTATTCAAGGAAGTGCCCAATCAAACTGGACAAAATACGAATGTTATCCCAGTAGATAACACCAATAATGACAATAACCAAGAAGGTTTTACAACTCAACGGCAGGGCTATAGAAGGAGCCCAAGGCTGAATAATAACAACAGTACCAACGTTAATAACACCAATCAGCCAAACACCTCAGCAAATGGACTGAGGGATAACATTCAACCACAAGGCCAGTCTATGGTAGATTTTGACCAACAGGACAACCAGGATTTTCATCAGGCCAACAACACCCGAGCAACCAACCGTGTGGGCCCAGACAGGGAACAATACGAGGAACAAGAAAAGAGGGGAGGAGGAGATGATCCAGGTTCCCTTTGGTTTGGAACCAAACATCCTGAAAAGTAGTAACAATGACTTTACAGTGTATAATTATACACTTATTGAAATCCATCAGGATATTGTCAACTTCTTTGCAAAAGATCTATCGCTTGTTCGCGCAACATATGGACATAGGGAAAACACTGGTGGACCTAAAAGTTTTGTTAGAAAACTTAACTTACATTCATTGTTGGGTAACAACACAGAGTTACTGAACCCCTTAGGGTATCTAGTACATATAATCCACCCTCCATCCGAGCTTATTAGTGTTTGAGAAAATGTGTGAAACAGATTTGTGGGCAATTAAAAATCGGATTATGTATAGTAATCAAAAGATCTTAACAATATGACCACACTGGAATGGGATTTTCTCCATTTATTAAGGGATTGTAGGATCCGTGTCATGAAACCGGATAAAGGGGGTGGGTGGTTTTAATGGACCACTTTAAATATGTGGAATACATGAAGAAGCATTTGGATACACCAGCTTATAAGGAAGTATCTCTGAATGAGATACATGGAGCCTACAGGAAGATTAATAACATACTATATGATTTACTTATGGAAGGTTTTATTATTCCAGAAACGTATAGATATTTGCAGATGCCATCCCCCAGAATCTCAGCCTTCTTTGGAACACCAAAATTACATAAACAGCTTTACTCACCTCCGTTCAGGCCTATTGTTGATGGCAGGGGTTCGCCACTTACGCATGTGCAAGACTAGTTGATAGTATTATTAAACCTTTACTAGCACAGGAGGCACATATTTGTAAGGACTCTTGGTCCTTTCTGAAAAACATTGGCGAAATTGAATATACCCCGGACATAGTTTTCCTTACAATAGATATAAAAGATCTGTATACAGTTATACCACAGGACATAGGCCTTAATTGGGTGAGAGAATTTATGGTTGCCAAGAATGTTGACAATAACACCATTTATTTGACTGAAACACTCTTGGAGATGGTTTTGGTAAATAACTTTTTCTTTTTTGAAAACAATTTTACCTTCAAACCTCCGGAGTAGCAATGGGGTCGCCATGTGGGGTTCGTCGCCAATGCAGTACTGTCACATTGGGAAAAGAACTTCTATTTAAGGATGAGGTTTTAAACAGTATGTCTCCTGGTATACCAGATACCAGGATGACATTTTCTGTTTATGGAAAGGTAATAGTGAGGACATTCCTAACTTTATAGAACGAATGACCAACATGACAAACTTTTACAGTTCACTTTTAACACACAGGAAAGTGAGATCAGTTATTTAGACATTCTTCTTACAAAGGATGTTAATAACAAAAGACTGAAAAGTAACATATATAGAAAATCCACATATTCTAATAGTTTTTTGCATTTCTCCAGTAGCCATCCCTACTACCAAAAAGATCGGTTGTAAAAGGTCAGTTAGTGAGGGCGCCACGTATGGTTACTGATGATCTGGATTTCCAACATGAATGCAACAAACTAAAAATATGTTCTTGGCAAGAGGCTATCCACTTACTTTGATTGACAACATCATAGTTGAAGTAGTAAATAAACGGAAGTCAGGCCATTTTATTCCCCTTCTTAATAACAAAACTTTGGGAAGAAGAATTGGCACTAATTCCGTTAGTCTGCCAACTAGAGATAGAAGTAAGGACACTAATTATAATGTGTCTTTTTACACACTTTCTCGCTAGATTTTCAAAAATTAGGAGATCCTGTATAAGAATTGGGACGTAATTAATCATGACAGTACTTTGTCTACAGCATTAGGTGAAAACCTAACATAACATACAGGAGAGGCCAAAACCTTAAAGCTATTTTGGAAAGGGCACCAAAAAGTTCATTTCTCAGCCCCAAAGGAATGTACAAATGTGGTGCCTGTGCAGAATGCAAATTTATTAGAGTGGGCACTCAGTTCAACATTAAAGATAGGACATATAAAATAAGCAAGCATTACAACTGTGAATCAAAATCTGTGGTATATGCTGCTCTGTGTAGCCAATGTGAAGCTTTCTACATTGGCAAGACAGAGCGTAGATTCAAGACCAGAATACACGAACACATTTATGCTATTAGCAGAAGGGATGTGAACAATGCCCTAGCTAAGCATATTATTAGCAATACAGGGCATTCCTTCAACTTTGTTATACTCCAACAAAGAATGCCAGATCCAATGGGTGGCCCCTGGCAAATTAGGTTAGAGATAGATGAATTGATGTGGCAGGTACGAACTAGAGCACATTTATTACCTGGCATCAATGACAACCTATCAATAAAATGTGTATTAAAATGGTTATCGATAACAGATAACACATATAGGGAAGGTCTCTCACATTTGGATATGAAATGGACCCAACATCAATTATTCCCTAACAGAATGCACTAATGTAAAATTGTATTATTTTATGATTATTGTACAGGAATTCTGGGCAAAACTAATCAGTATTTTTAATGTTTAAATGTGGAAATAATGTTCCAAATTGTGGAAATATTTTTGGTAACAATTTAAAATATACACAAATATTTTTAGTTTATCATTCACTGTTTTTATAACATTTTTAACACATCACATAAGTATGAAGCAAGTTGTATGATTAAATAACCCAGTAATTATAGAGTTTAACATCTGTGTAAATATTTTGATGAATGGAGTTACTTGCAACAAAGTATCACTTGCTGTTCCGTTGCAATGCCTATAGAGGCACTCTATCTTTACCTTTATTTAAGGCTTATGTTCGCAATGGATTATACTACTTTAAGGTAACCTTAGTTACAACTAATTATTAAATGCACTTTATTTCAATTGGTTCTATACATATATTTTAAGAAATGTCATTTCCTGTTCTGCTGTTTGTCTGAGGAAGGCTAAATATTTGATTTAGCCGAAAGCGCTAACATTAATTTGGAGTCATTAAACGTCTGTTTATTTTACGAAGTAGTCTCTCATAGTGTTCTTGTTCGTTGTTACGCTCTTTTGGTTCAACAGTTTTTTCGTTTGTGGTTTGATACTTTCTGAGTTGTCCTTGGACATGCAGAATATGAAGAATCTTTTTCTCCCTCATGTTTTTGTTCTGAGAGAGGGGTATAATTTGGCTTAAAGTAAACTCAGAAGTCACTTTGGCATAAGTGAAGGATTATTTCACAAAGAAACCCTGTCTTTCTGAAAAATAAGATAAGGATGACCCACCATGACAGCTTGCAACTCAGACACTCTTCTTGCAAACTGTATTCTATACCAAGAACCACAGATCAGACTGATCAGCTAGCTCAAATGGTGCAATAGTTATGTTTTCTAAAATAAAATTAAAATCCCTAGGAGGAGCCACCTGCTCTGTATGTGGATGGATTGTGACATGGGAATAAATTGAAACAGGGGGTTCTAGAGACCTGGGCAGTCATGTTTAAATGACCGGTAAACAAACCTTGATGGAAGAGTAAGAAAGGACAGAGGATAATAACTCACACAAAAATTGTAAAACAAGAGAAATACTAGCCCTAAAAGGGTCTTTGGTCTTAGTATGGCAACAACCAGAAAATCTTTCCTGCATGCCAAGACATGATTTCCTAGTCTCAGATTTCTTTGCTCCCTTTTTTAATTTTTCCAAGTCTTTTAATTTTCTAATACCATGATAGGAATGGACCCCATTCCTTAGTCAAAGTACAATTAAAGTTCATGAAATTAGTATTGTTTCAATCTTTGATGTCAGCCAGAAGTGCTCTTCGCAGCACCCGCAATGTGCCCTGTAATGATTCCTGCTGCAGTTCATACGGGGTTACATGCACTGGCAACATATCTAAATACGATTGTCGATTCTTTCTTATAAGACCTGTTGCTCCTACTACTATTGGAACTGTCTGGGTAACTTTCTTCCATATTGCTCTCATTTCTGCCTGCAAATCCTGTTATTTTATGACTGTGTGTCTCTCTGTACATAAGACACGGCAGTGTCTGGGTGTGGCGATTTCAATTATCAATGTTACTTTTGTCTTCTTCTCATGGACCACTATATCAAGTTTTGTAACATCTACCTTTTGAACTGTTGGTAATTGGTGATCACATGTGATGTAGACTTCAAAATTTTCTATGCTGCTTTGTGGCTCATATTTCTAGTGCTTTTTAGTGACTTCAGTACCATAATGTTTGCCCAATCCCCAGTGCAACAGTCTTGCCACATTATTATGCCTTTCAGTATACATTCCTTCTGCCATTAGTATATCACAACCAGTAACAAGGTGTGCAAGTGTTTCCAGTTCTGTTTTACAAAACCTGTATTTGTCTGTTTCTCCCACATGTTCAATACACTTTGTAAACAAAGTGTATATAGCTCACTATCTTGGCAGGCCAATATTAACCTTTCATCTCTTGGTTTGAATTCACCTCTCCTTAACAATTCCTGCATTAGATCCTAATCAACATGAGGTTCTTCCAGAAGTTTTCTATACTTGCAACTATATTATACATTTTCCACATTTCTTGCCTTATTATTTGGTCCTTCATCTTATATTCTTTCTTTTGTTTTTTGGCACATTCAGTTGCCATTCATGCATTCACTCCTGATCCACATGAGGTTGTGCCAAGAGTTTCCTATGCTTGCAACTATATTCATGCATTCTCTGCATTTCTTGCCATCTCATCTGATCCTTCACATTATATTCTTTTTTTTTTTTTTTGGCATATTCAATTGCTACCTGATTTTTATCTACTTCTGGTTTGATTTCCATTCCTGCTTGACGCCGATATGCTTATGCTAAACTAAGCAGAGAAGTCATCTTAGATTTATTCTCCTCATGTTTCAAAACTTTCACTATGTTTGGGTCTTAGGTTCATAGGTTCATAGGTTCATACTAGGCTATCTGCCCTAGGACATTTATAAGCCTAGCCAGAGTGTGTTTGGCTTTTGCCACCCATTTTAAATTAATTTTGCTATGCCCTTTTTTGAGGTTAGTATACTGTGACTCTGTCTAACAGTGACACAGAAGTGATACCCGGGGTAAACCTATGATCTCCCATCTACTCATCAAGATTCCTCTTGAAGAGAGTCAATGAGAGACTCTGCCTAACCTGGACTGGGATTTTATTCCAGAGTGAAGGGAGCCTCTGGGTTATGAATCTGTCCCTCCAGCATGTCCTATTTATTTCAGCGCTGAGGTTCAAGTCTCTCGAGCGCATAGCTTGAAAGGATTTGGATTTTCTGAGGTGCAACATGTCCATTAATTCCGGGTTGGACATGGCTTTATACGTCAGGCACAGATCGCCTCTGAGCAGGCAGTATGCCACTGAGTAGAGCTGGAGTTTCTTTAACCGGGCAGCATATGGCATTTTTTTGAGCCCTTTGATCCTCTTGGTGAGGTACTTTTGGGGTCTTTCCAGTTGCTGCAGGTGTCTGGTAAGGTACATCCCAAAAGGGGCATTGTACTCAATTACGGGCCTGATGAGGGATGAGTAAAGAGGCATGATGACCTCCCCTGATCTAGATGTGAATCCCTTCATGATTAGGTGGGCTATATAAAATGTTTTTCGAACCACTTTGGCAACGTGGTTTTCAAATGAGAGATTGCTAGCAACTTGGGTCCCCAGGTCCCTAATTACTTCGACTGTACTTAATGGATTACCACCTATGTGGTAATTTGTGGGCACTTTGTTTTTGCCAAAGGGGATGACTATACACTTTTTGGCGTTTAGCTTGAGGCCATGGCTCTGCCACCAGTTGTCTGTTTCTATGACGCCCTTTTGTAGGATGCTTGTGTCGGCTGGAGAGTCGATTATGGTGCCTAGTTTGCAGTCATCTGCGAACTTGGTCAGCCACAGTCCTTCCATGTTGGCCTGCACCTCCGAGAATTATATACCGAACAAGAGAGGTCCCAGGACTGAGCCTTGTGGAACGCCACTTGTAACTGGTTTGGAGTCTGACATGGCTCCAGCAATTCTAACCATGTGGGTTCTGTCCTTGAGCCAGTTTGCAACCCATCTAGTGACATAGGGGTTTATATTCAAGCTGGTGAGCTTATCTATAATGCCTGAGTGGGGTATTGTATCAATGGCTTTTGTGAGGTCCAGGTAAGCTGTGTGGACCACCTTCCCCTCATCAATGGCCTTGGTGACTGTTTCAAAGAAATCGACCAGGTTTAAGAGGCAGGATCTGCCCTTAACAAAGCCGAACTAGGTGGGATCCAGTGTCTGTAGGTCCCCAATATCTTTATTTATGAGGTCCATGATGATCCTTTCCATAGCTTTGCAGACCAAGCTAGTCAGGCTTATGGGGCGATAGTGTCCAGGATCCGTTGAGGCACCACCTTTATGGAGAGGGACCACTGTTGCTGTACACCACTCTTTGGCCACATATCCTGTAGTAAGGCTGGGATGGAACAGTAGTTTTATGTTTGGGTTTAGCTCTTTTTGGAATTCATGTAGGACGCAGCCCGGGACACCGTCTGGTCCCATTGATGCTGTGTTTTTTGCTTTGGAGAGAGCGGCTCCTACCTGAGCATCTGAGATGTCAGGGGGGCAGCAGTCTGCTGGGATAGATATTTGCCCATTTGGTGGGGGAGGGGAGGGAGAAGTTTGTGCTGAACCTGTCAGCTAGGATGTTGTCAAAACTGTGGGTTTGGTGTATTTTTGGTCATTTTGGACTAATTCTGAGCATATCTGGGAATTCCCACCCAGGTTCCTAACATAAATAAAGAAAGCCTTGTGATTATCCTTAGTGTCCTGTGCAATTTTTCTCTTGAAGCTGGCCTTAGACGATTTTATGAGTGCCCATAGTTTTTTGCTAATACTGATCAGAGATGCCTTCCCTTTTTGAGATTTTGCTCCATCATGTAGTAGCTTCCTCCTTCTATTGTATAGTTTGTTTATGGCTGGGGTCCACCAGACAGGACGCTTGTCTTTGGAGGATTGGATCTTGGTTTTATTTGGGATTGCATGATCCATGCATTCCTGAAAATGTTCATAGAATGCATTTATAAAGGATTCTGCAGTCTGGGCTGTATTTTCCGTAGGCCCGGGGGCTTTGAGGGATTCCACCTTGGTTTTGAGGAGTGTGAAATTTGCTTTAGAGAAGTTTTTCACTGTGGTTTTCTGGGCAGGGGGTGGGGTCGGGATGGGAATATCCAGTGAGATTAGTTTATGGTCTGATCTTACCAGTGAGGGATACACTTCTGGTCTGGAGCATAGAGCACCCATGTTGGTGATGATCAGGTCCAGTATGTTTTCCCCTCTTGTGGGAGCAGTAATAAGTTGTTCCATAGCATTTGAGTTTATAAATTCTAGAAACCTTTGGGCTAGGGTGTTGGAGCTAGAGTAATGCTCCCTGTCTATGTTTGGGTAGTTGAAGTCGCCCAATATAATGGTGTTTAGAGAGACCTTCATATTTTCCAGTGTTCTCAGGAAGGCCGAATGGGGTTCCTGGGTTTGGGAGGGTGGTCTGTAGCAGGCTATAAACTGGAAGGCAGTTTTACCCACTGTTAGTTGCACATAGATAGTCTCTGATGCTTAGTGCTGTGTCACCAACCTGGAGGTGTGGGTATCTTTGACGAATATTGATAATCCCCCTCCTTTTGTGGTTTGGTCCATGTTTTGGGGCCGAAAAGCATGGTATGAGGTATAACCTGGTAGTGCTGGGGTGCTCTCTGGAGCCTTGAACCATGTTTCTGTTACTGCACAGATATTGATGTTCTCCATGCTAAGGAGAGTTTTGAGTGCATGCATCTTGAGGTTTAGACTTCTGGCGTTGAGTAGCATTACTCTTAGTTTCTTATCCCTTGTGATACCTATGGAGGTGGGTTTGTCTTTTGAGCCTTGCCTAAAAAAGGCACTATGGGGATAGCAAGAGCCTTTGCCAATATCTGAAAGCCCAGGGCTGACAAGTGCAAGCCGTCCCTAGCGAAGCATTGTGGCTTGTCGAGCATGTCATCCCAGGCTGACAGGCATTGGATCCCCTTTGAATGACACCAATACTTAAGCCAATTGTTGAAATTGATCATCTTGTCTTCATATTGTGGCATCATTCTTGGTGAGGGTAAGATGCTACTCAAGGTGAGGGTCATACCAGCCTAGGCTACATGCTCAGAGAGCTCCTCTATGTCTCTTTTCATGTAGTCCAGGGAGGTATGTCTCAGGTCATTCACACCAGCATGGACAATGACTGAGTCATATTTGTACTTGCCTTGGAGTGACCTGAGTGCTTGTGTTATGTGGTGGATCCTAGTGCCTGACAGGCAGCTCACTGTGACCTTCTCCTTGTTCAGCCTGGTGAGCGGGACATCAGTGTGCCTGACGATAGAGTCACCTATTACAAGTGTATCAGGTGTGTTGTTTAGCCTTAAGGGCTGTGACTGTTCGGCACACTGGCTTTGTGAGCTATGTGTTGCATGTGTTTTGTTTTGGGGTAGCGGTTGCTTGGGTGTTTGCTTTGGAGGTCTCTGCTGCTTAGGCAGATTTTTATTTAGAGCCTCTGAGTATGTTTTTGTGTGTTTATGTGTTTGGTTTGCTGTCATGGTAGGTCAATGTGAGACTGGAATTGTAGTGAGTGTGGCTTCCTTCTCCTCCTGACTGGTTATGCCAGTACTGAGTTGAGAGAGCTTAGCCTCCAGTTTGGCTATATGGTTGCATCTCTCACATGTGTTGGAATTTGTTGGGAGGAGGAGAGGGTTGCCTGTGTACATGAGGCAGTTGTAACATTGCCTCAAGATTCCCAGATTCACCAGCTGGACTGGAGAGGAGATTGACAACTGACCTTTGGACATGCTAGAATAGTATTAGGAATTCCTTTCTAATTTAAAAAAGGGCCAATGGGGAACAAGGTACTCAAGGGGAGTTTGTGAGGGTGTAGTGCTTTTAATTGTTTAGTGCTGACTTATATAATTGCTTTAGTGAGCAAGTGCCAGGCTTTAGAGTAGGAATAGGGTGTTTATTATGAGAACTAAATCAGTTCTAAGGGAAAAAGTGAAGAGCAGACTTTGTGGAACCGAGAATGGTTTAAACCCAATTAAGCAGAGCTGCCCGATGCTGCGCTATGCGCAAAATCGTGCAAAGCTGCGCCAAAGCAGGTTTTATACAGGGGGACTTGAAAGAGCTAGAAATTGGCCCAAACAGCCAATAGACTACCAGATTCTTGTGCTGGGAACACTCCTTCAGCGATAGATAGGCTGCTCTAAGTTCCCCACTGCCACTGGTGAACAAAGAAGCCTCCCTTTATCCAGAGATCTGCAGATATGTGTGCAGTCCCATGATTGCAGATCTGTACATGTAATCACTTTCAAGGAGGCCCACCCCTCCTTCAGAACAGGGACTATATAATCTTGGTATAGACTAATTTTTATAAATCATTTGGTGAGCATGAAGCCTCCTTCGTGTTTTCCTGTCTAATCTATCCAACACGTTTTGGGGCCAGTCAGTCACTCCAAAACTATAAGTTAGGACAGGAAGAGCAAATTGGTTTATAGCTTGAATTTTGTTCCTAAGTAAGTCTTATTCACATTTGTTCATGTTTTATTGTTTATCTTTCATTAATTCCCAAATAGTTACACACTCTGTCTTGCTCAAGTTCTTTTATATCACATTCTTATCTCAAACTGATGTATTCTTGGTGCTGCAGTTTTCCTGCTTTAAAGGCTGCTTTTGCACGTTCATCAAGACCAAATGACGTTCTTATATAATCTGAAAAAGTTGTGACTATTTTGCAATTGTGCTTTCAGTTCCACATGTGATGAGTTATACAGTTTTAAATCATCGACAAAGAGAAGAGAAGTCTTTACACTTAGTTGTTTTCTAGGAGCCAAATTATATCCATGGCCTAAGCTGTTAAGTAGACAGCTTAATGGGTTAAGGGCAAAAGAGAATATCCCCCTTTGAATTTTTATCCCTGGGATAATAATTTGTTCTTTATTATGGCTTAATTATGGCTTAATTGCAAAGTGGTCTACTACTGTTTCAAATTCACTGTAATGTAGTCAATTAGTGTAGGCTGTATCTTATACATTTTTAAACACCCTTTTATCCACAAATGTGGGATACTATCAAATGCTTTTTTGTAGTCATTCCATGCCATACTGAGATTCTTCCCCTTTTTATAGTTCACGACTATGACTTTATTTAACAAGAAATGATCCTTTGTTCCATATGACTTTATTGCCCTTTTGTTCTACTGCCATAATTGAGTTTTCTTTTGAATTACTATAAATTCTGTTGGCATCAATTCCAGTGTATAGTTTATACTCTGTTGTAAGGCAAGTTATTGGTCTATAATTTTTAGGGTAGCTTGCAGGATCATTCTTAAGTAGGAGCATTGTTTTTCCTGTTGTTTGTCAGTTTGGTGTCTGTTCAGGGTGCATATATAAATAGTTCTTACTCATAGCTATATCTTCATGCGAAGATGTTAATACTTTTAACCAGAAGTTAGGTACTGCATCTGGGCATGTGACTTTCCAGTAAGAGGCTTTTCTTAACTTTATTTCAATCTCTCTGGCTGTTACTTCATCCCATTTCATAACCTGTACCTTTAAAACTTTTTATTCATTCTTTTACTTCTTCTATCCATTTAACATCTTTGTTATGTTTCACAGGATCTTCATAAATACTTCTCCAAAATATATCTATTTATTCTTTTTTTTGGTGGTCTTTCAATTCCTTTACCTCGTTTCCTGATTCTCTATAATGCCTCCTTTGCATGCCTGTTGCATGTCCTCAGAAATAGGTCCCTAAACAGTATTAAAACTCTATCAAACATGTAGTTAGTCAAAGTTGTTTCAAGATGGAGACTGTCAAACAACCACAGTATTGTGTGAGTAGGACCAGTCTATGAGGAAGCTTGTGGTAATTGCCCTTGACTGCTGCCTAGGTTTTGAGAGTCTATTGGATATTCAGAATGACCTTGGATATCAGTGAAAAGGGAAGAGAAGCATACAGAAACATTCCTACTGAAGAAAATGAGAAATGTGACTGTTTTCCGCTACTTCTTGCAAGGTGTCCTAGAGCAGAATTTTGTTTGTTGTTTGCTATGAATGGAAGAAAATAGATCTGTTTGAGGTATTCCCCACTGCTGCATCAAATCCAAGAAGAATCCTTTGTTCAAATTTTGGAGGGTCTCTTCCAGGTCCTGTTCACCTTGTCTGCCACAATGTTTTGCTCTTACAGAATGTAAGATGCCTATAGACTGAGATTGTAGTTAATCTGCACAGAGAACGAAGAGCTGGAACCTCCCTTTTTATTTACCACATCACTATTGTATGGTCTGTAATCACTTGCTATCATCCTGGGGGCCACATATAATTGACAGAGTTGAATGGATTTATATCTATCAACATCTCTCTTACAATTATGTATTTTGACCTGTCTTTTTTATTCCAAAAACCATAGACTTTTACCCCAGGAAACAGAGTTTCACAAGCACCTGTTGTTATAGGCTGCATTGGAGGTGGAAGAGAGAATGAGAGACCTGGATTCAGATAAAACTGTTCTCTCTAATAAAGTACTTCCCTTCTTACAAATTCCAAAACTAGAATTTGAAACATTAGGGGGTGCTGATGTTGGGACTGCGCAGATTTTAGGTACAACTGAATCTTTCTCATGTGATGTCTGACTAGAAGAATCGTAAGAATCATAGACAGCATAGATCCTAGTAGAAATTCCCTTGTTGAAGTCCTGGACTGAGTGGAAAAATGCAGGAATGGATCTAAATACAGATCGTCCACTTACTGTGGAAGAAAAGCTCTTGAACTGAAGTATCTAGGAGACACTGCATGAATGCAGCCCCACGGGAAGGAGTCAAATAAGACTTTTGAACATTCTCCTCGAAACCCAGCCTGTGAAAAAAATCTCTTAAAAAAGTAAGAGAATCTTGATACTTTGAAAGGACTGCAACGATAACCAAGTAATCTAATAATAAAAAATGTAAATACCTTGCAGCCTCCAGCAGGTTATCACTGGAGCTGTAAAATTTGTGAACACCTTGGAGAAGTGTATAACCGAAAGCATAACATAGAGAACTAATAGTATAATCCAGGTGTCGATAACCTTAAAAACTGAAATCTGAGGCTATGGGAATATAATGATAAGCAACTTTTAAATCTAGTGTTACTAGCAAACTGTAAAGGGGGAATAGTTGGTAACAGGTTGTGAATGGATAACATTTTTAAATTTGGAACATTCAGGAAATGATTTAGAAAGGAGGGATCTAGGACTGGTCTCCATGATGCTTCTTTCTTTGGTACCAGAAAGATTTTTGAATAAAAACATTTCCCTTTCAGAGAAAGAGAAATAGGCTGTATGACCCCATGAGTAACAAATACTAAAGGACATGAGGGAAAAAGAAATTGGATTTGATGGATGAGGAAAAAGATGGAGGAATTGCCACTAACAGAACCCATTTGTCTGAAATTACCTGTTGCCAAAGATTGACATGGGGATCCAGGTTTTGGGAAATTTAAAGTCTTACCAAGGTGAAAAGGGGAAGGATTACCATCTGAAGATAGTTATTCAGACCTGTTGGACTGTCCTAGTTTCTGGAAGGCTTTTCCCTCCTTTGTGGAGCCTCTTTGCTATATTTTTTAATGATGCTTGCCAATGGATGGCTGAGTCTGCTTATTTTGATTTGTAAAAAAAAGATACAGAGTTAGGGATGTCTTTGGAAAAAGGGCTGAAAAATCTGAGCCACCCCTTGAATTAGTTTCTCGCTCTTGTCACACCTTTTCAGGACCTCAGCAGTAGATGGTAAAAAAAAAAAAACAGCCTCCCTGTCAAGAGGAGAATTAAAAACTTCTGCTTTAACATCCTCAGGTAAAATTTGAGAACATAAGCATGCAAACCATCTCATAACAGACCCAACAGCTGCTTCTCTTGAAGATGCATCAGCTGAGTCAAAAGCACATTTCAAAGAATGTTTGGTTAATTGAGACACAGAAGCAGTAAGTGTGTTTAGAAAAGATTTTCCCTTAGAAGAAGGAACATCAACAATAACGTTCCTCATATTCTCAACTGAACCAAGCAAAACCTTTAAAATGTGAGATTAGCAATCAAGAATCCTAAAAATAAGAGTGGCAGAGGAATACACTCTTTTCTGAAAACCATCAAAGGCTTTCCAATCCATATCAAGAGGGGGGATTAATATTAACTAAATATTTAGCTGCAGGAGATTTGCTAGGTAAAACATTGCAGGGTCAGATCTAGGATTAGAAAAGAAAAAATTGTAAAACTGAGTTACTTTGTACATTCTGTTAGCCTACTTATGGGCTATAGGCTGGCTGCCAGGCATGTTACAGGCTGTAACAAAAAATGTTTCCAAAGATGGAATAACAGGAGAAACAGGTGTAGGCTGAGGAAATTCCAGTAGTAACAAATTACATTTTTTTCAAAGAAACTGGAACATCATTATGCTCGGACTGAAACAACTGATTAATCATAAATATGTTTTCAGAAAAATAAAATTCTTCCAAGGGACAATCAGAAGAAGTATTCTCTTCAGAATCAGAATCAGTTACTTGAGGATAAAAAAGAGGTTGTTATTTTCCTCCTCATCACACTGGGAAACTTCAGAAAATTAAGAATTTCCTTTTCTCTTCAAGCACATTTTAAATGGAAGGGTTAAAAGCTGGAATTAAGCCCAGTAAATCATGTCTGTCTAACTTTCTTTTTCTTTTTTCTTTTTTCTTTTTAAGAGGAATCTCCATAGAAGCAGACTGACTCCTGTCAGGAACATCATCTGTGCAAAGAGGCATCCCAGTCCAGGTAGGAAGATAAAGATATTTTTCTCCTCCTACTGATATTGATAAGAGTGGTTCTCCCATGCCTACTAGGGTTACCACCTGTCCCACTTTGCGAGGGACAGTCCCTCTTTGGGCAGTTGTGTCCTGACCAAAAATATTAAAAATGGCAAATGTCCTGAGATTGTAGGACATAATTATGTCCCATATTTTATGTAATAGTTGCATAAAATAGTTATTTCTGTATCTAAAATACCTAAATGTTACAAGAAACAGAATAAGCAACTAAACTGCTACAAGAATAAGCTTTTATTTTAGGCAAAAAAGTAAAGTTATACCCTTTGTACTGACCATGGGTATGTGCCGGCCTTTAAAATCTGATGTATGTCCCAAAAATGTCCCACTATGGCCATTTGAAAAGGTGGCAACCCTAATGCCTGCCAAGGATGCTCCAACAGCAACAGAGGATTGTCTAACCCTTCTGAAAGGAGCAGAGAAAACCAAAGAAGATGACTAGTCTGAGGAGGCAGGAATGCCCACAGCAGAGCCACCCATCTGCAGCTGAAGCAAAGTAGTAGCCTGCTGAAGGGATACAGGCTGTCTGGAAATGTTCTTCTTTTTGTGAGTAGAGGAAGGAAAGACCATAGTAAAGCAAAGGAGGTAGCCTGAAGTCTGGGTAAAACTACTAGCAGCAGCTGGCAAAAAGGTAAGTATCAAAAATAGTATTTTCACATTAAAAACACCACGGCAAACACATAAACACAATTTATAAAAGTTTTAACACAAAACCTCAGCACAAATGTAACAGTGTTTACCCTAAAAGTATTATCAGAAGCACACTCTTCCAACTAGCAGAAAAGTCACGTGACAGTCAAAGTGTGGCAGGTTTCTCCCTAAAGGAAACCAGTATATCAAGCAATGGAGAAATGCTAGCTGATTGTCAATCCTTGGAAGCTTGTAATAGGAGCACAGGAAGGCTCTGAGAAGCTTACCACCCAGACCACTGATTTCATGCACTTCAATGGTTTGGGCTTGTTGAAGGTGTTCTTAAACTTTTGAAGCTGGCCAGCTGTTACATCCTGTTAAGGCTATAAGCCATACACCTAAGGCTGCTGCAGCGGGGATCTAATGATGAACATTGTACTATGTAAGCAAGAGATTATTTAGAGATTCTGAAAGACCACAGTATGAAAGATTATTTGGTAGATCTGAAAAATCTATTTATGCTAATTGCATCTTAGACAACATTTTAGAAATCAATGCCACAAACAGAGAATATCAGTTGTGATTAATTGTTATGGCACCTTAATGACTTTTATATCACTTGAAGTTTTTCATTTCTTCAAATTTTGAGTGATGCTATTTGACTTTCTACATAGTCTTAGAGATTAAGTGATGTTTGCAACCTTACAAGATAATATGAACATATATTAGTCTAAGTGGAAGCTACTGAAGCTATTATTTGGTAGACATTCAGGTTGTAAGAAGTTTCTAACAGCTAAGTTCAACTTTGCCTTGAACATTTACTCTGTTTTTATTGATGGAACCCTTTACTGATGGATCTAAGTAGTGTAGTATGGTAACAATTGGTTAGCTCTTCTGATAATACAGCATAACATAACCAAACATAACATGCACCTTACCTGTGTCACAGTAGGATAATGCCCTTACTATGGTCCAGGTGACCTGAGTTTAATTAGCAATACTTTCGGTGTTTGAAAGCACAGGAAAAAGGACAGGAATGCCTAAACTTGGGGGAGCAGCTGAATGGTCTCTGTAACAGAGATGGTTCTTTGGCTGATCACATGTGAAGGCATAAAAAATACAGCATGATTCAGTTCTCAGCACTCTTTTGAGCACTCCATGTGCATACAGGGATGGTTAATAGGTAGCAAAGTCAGAAAAAACTCACTCATTATCTGTGTACATCTGTCTACTACCACTGCCCCAGGAAGGTTCCATCTACTAACTGTTCCCCAACATGGATCAGTGGCAATTTAGTGGTAGTGTGGAAAGTTCATTTGACCTGCTGGATGAGGAAAAGCCAAGGGATCAGCTGATGGCTAGTTGTAAGAAGAAGAAAAATCTAAATCTACTATAATTCAGGATATAGAAGAAAGTAAATTGCAATTTGTCTGCCTAAGAAAAATCTGAAACCATATCTTCCATATGTAATTCTGATAAGTTCTTAAGATTATTAGCATTAATTTTGCAGCTAATAATATCCAGTTGTCTATTCTTCTGTGTTGCTGCTGTCTGATGAAAACATTTTCTACATCTTTTTGTATTGGTATTGGGCAGATAGAGTTTTATCTTCTTGTGTCTTAGATGTAAATAATTTTCAGATGTCTGTAATTCTAACAGTTCAAAAAGTAATCATCTTGGGAGGATTTAAAAATATAATGAGATCAATTCTTAGTCTTCTATATTTAAGAGAATACATGCCAAACTGTTTAAGCTGAGCACAATATGATATAAGTTTATAGCGGATTACTAGGCTATAGGTCCAAGAGTTATTTTAAACATAGCCATAATATTGCTCACGTGTCCATATCCCAAGGAATTTAATGGTTACAACAGATGCTAGTACACATCAAGCGTTTACAGGCTGCCCGTGTCGATTAGGAAAAGAGGTGCCAATCCAGGGGTAAATTTGTCATTTCTCATCTATTGGTCCAAAGTATTTTTGAATAGGTTTAGGGGTGAGCTTTGATTTATTTTGATTTAAGCTTGTTCCAGAGAAGGGGTAATCTTTGAGACACATACCTGCCCCTCCAACATGACCTGTTTATGTCACAGGCAAGGTTTAGATCCCTAGAACAGGAATTTGTATGTGGGATCAGAGGTTGCCTTGTAGGTGAGATATATATTGCCATGCAGCAGTCTGTAGGAGACTGAGTACAGGGATAGAGCTCTGATGCGGTCTGCATAGGACTTTTTGTTTACTCCCTGTATTCTTTTTATGAGGAACCTCAGTGGTTTTTCTAGCTGTTGCAAGTGCCTGGTGAGGTGCCTGCCAAAGAGTGCATTGTACTCAGTGATTGGTCTGATAAGAGTTTAGTACAGCAGAACAATGACCTCCTTGGACCTGGATGCCTTGACCTTAATTACGGTTTGTTCAATGTAGAATGATTTTTCCCACCACCGTAGATACATGGGCGTCAAAGGCCAGGTTATTGTCGATATATTTTCCAGATCTGCTGGCTGCTGGCTCTGTTTTTAGGGTTGTGTTATGAGTTTGGTAATTTCCAGGTGTCTGTCTTTCCAAAGAGTACTATAATGCATTTCTTTCACAATGAGTTTTAGTCTATGGCTCTGGGACCAGTTGTTTGTTTGCATCAAGCCATCAGGTCTGAGTGGAGAACCATAGAAAAAAATCTTCTGCTGAGCTGCCCAGCAGGCACCCCAGAAAACTCAATCCTGTGAGAGGTTGCCAGAAAAGACTTCTGAATTTTTTTTAGAATCCCCAGCCTGTGTAGCTGATCTCTGCAAGAGACAGAGAGAGAGAGACAGAGAGAGAGAGAGAGAGAGAGAGAGAGAAATGTCTGATAAAGAGCACTGGACATGCCCCTGTAACAAACCTCTCTAACATCTCTACCCCAACATCTCTAATCCCTTTCTTCCACCCCTCTAACTACCTTGAATTGCAGCCAAATACATTGCTTGTAAACCTATATCTCAGCTGAAATCTTAGCCACTGTTATTCAAGGGTAATAGCTGCTAGCTCAGCTATTAAAATACTTGCTAGTCTTTATGGCACCAATGATATAAGTGTTGTACTATTTAACTAAATAATGTAATTTTGAATTATAACTGTTTACTACTATTGTTAAACAAAACCTACCTATACTTCTTGTAACTTGTAATTAATTGTTGTTTTTAATTGTTGTTTTTATTGTGTAGCTTTAATCCCCAGGCCTCCACTGAAAAAGGACCTGTATCCTGCAGATTTCCCGGTCAACAAATGTAAATAAATAAATAATAAAAATAATAAGTGTTGAAAAAGACTCTGTAAAGATAAGTAAGTCACTTACATATGGAAACATGTGGCTACCTTGCACTCTGCAGTAGGCTATCACAAGAGATACAACCTTTGTGAACACTCCTGGAGGAGTGCTTAGCCCAAAGAGTAAGGCAGAAAACTGATAATGTGATCCAGACACTCAAAACCTTAAGAAACACCTGACATATGGATGAATAGAAATGTGATGATACGCATCTTTGAAATCTAAGGTTGCTAAGAAACTCAAGTGAGGGAAAAGTGTAAAAGACTGTGAAGTGAAAACATCTTGAACTGGGGCATTATCACAATCTGGTTCAGGAAAGAAGCCAAAACTGATCTCCAAGAGTCTTCTTTCTTTGGCACCAGAAACATATTTGAATAATTTCCTTCTTCTAACACAGGAGGATGAACAACCACTATTAGTCCCAGAGACAGAAAATGGTGTAAGGCAGGAGGAAAGAGAAGATTTTTACTCTGGTGGTGAGGACGAATCCCCTTTGAAGGAGAAAATTCCTCACACTGCCATCTGTAGCCTAGGTGTCTCACATTCAGAACTCATTTGCCTGAAACAGTCTGTTGCCAAACACAGAAAGGAAGATTCAGACTTTGTTTTGGGGAGGATTAAGGGGCTGCCACGGTGGGAAACAGGCATAGGGTTCCTCCTGTAATAATTTTGAGTTATTTGACTGTCTTTCATTCTGCAGAGGTCCTGTTATCTTTTTAGAAACTTTTATCCATTGATTTCTAAATGTCTATTTACTAACATTCTTCTGGGACTGTTTATTTATTGATTGAGGTATTAATTTTACCAAAGTTAAATGAGGAAACAGAGAATCCCTTGGAAAACTTAGAGAAGAAGAGCTGAAATATCCAAGAGATTCCCTGAGCTGTCTTTCTCTCTCATCACATTTTGATAACTTTTGCAGCAGACGGTACAAAAAACTAATTCTTTATCCATGGGAGAATGTAAAATTTTATTTAAACATCTTCTGGAAGGATTTGAGAATGCAGCCAGTTCCAGTGGCAGCAACCCTGGTTGTAGTATCTACAAAGTCAGAAATGTATTTTAAACAATGAATAGTAACTTGAGAAACATAAGAAAATAAATTGCACAATATAGAATTTTCTCTTACAAAAGGAAACAGAAGCCAAAACATTTCTTATGCTTTCACAATTAGCCAGGAGAACCTTCAGCACATGAGCTTGGCAGTATATATTTCTAATAATTAAAGATGCAGAAGCATGTTTTTCCAAAACTTATCAAAA
Organism: Protopterus annectens; assembly: GCF_019279795.1. Taxonomy (NCBI): domain Eukaryota; kingdom Metazoa; phylum Chordata; order Ceratodontiformes; family Protopteridae; genus Protopterus; species Protopterus annectens. The sequence continues at coordinate 1,466,249,776 of NC_056743.1, forward strand.
GCTTTGTCATACTTTTATCAAAAAGAGCTGGATTCGAATTAACAAAGCATTTTGTAGCTGCTAGATTCATGGAAGCTATAACTGCAGGGTCAGGTCTTATTATATTTTGTTTTATAAAACTTGAAAGACCAATGAATGTTATACAATCTATCTGCCTGTTTAGTGGCAGTGGGCTGACGATCAGGGGAAATTGCAGGTAGCTGACAAAACTGAGGAGAAATTAAAGGTTCTGGAAATTCCAGTTGCAGCAGATGGTAATATTTTCTGAGGGACTGAGAAACCTTACTGTTCTTCCAGTGAAAACACTGATTCATTCTAGTGTGACGTCTGGCTATATCCCACTGGACTGTAACCAACTAAATGACATCCAGTCAATAACCCAGCAGACTGCCAACAATTAAATGACATCCCTTACTGTCCTGGGTAAGTAACTAAGGTGTCCCAGTTTAAGACATCTGATACACTCACACTGCAAGTAAATTTAAATCTCACACATACAAACATGTCTGGGAAAGCCTGACACAGATTTCCAGCTGCGTATCTTTCCCAAAATAATACAGTAACACTGCCACTAGTCAGAAGGTCTTCATGCCATTCTAAAGGGGTGTCAAGTTATGAAAATTAATTATCAGAATATATTATAGCTAGTATGACCAAAACAGCCAGGCCTCGAGGTGACCTGAGGAGAATCAAACAGGTAGAAGCACTCTCTTATCTATAGAGAAAAACATTGGTTTCCAACCATAATGTAATATAATGAAAAACATTTAAAAAAAGACTTTCTGCTTTTCCCGGTTAAGAGTCACCACAGCGGAACTCTGGTCTGCTCATGATTGGCAGTAGAGTTTTATGGTGCCGAGTTGCCAGTCCGACCCCCAACCTTCAAAGAAGGCACGCCCATTCACGCTCGCACCTATCTGCATGTCTTTAATGTCACTAGACCAATAAGTAAAAATGATTACAAGACTGTAAATCAATAACTGTCAATAAACACAAGAAATTCAATCACCAGAAATGTAAAATCTAACTACAGGATAGGAGTCCATTATTCATGAAAAACTTTACCTTAATAACTAAACTTTCCTGATCTAACCAAAGAATACTGTCCCTGATCTACTCTAAGATATAATAGCAAGGCCAAGGCAAGCTTACAGTTTTCTTGGTGAGTTCTCTTTTTTTGGTGTTCACTGACTGCTCAGTACTTGACAAACTGTGTAGCTTCTCAGTCTCAACAATCTTCAGCAGTCTCAACTGTCTAATTTCAAACTATAAGAGTCAGCTGTAAAAAAATATTATTTTTCTGTCAATCAGATGTTTAAATCATCTTCTAGCAAGGAACATTACAATGACATCACTCACTGCTCAGTTGATTCTCCACAGTGCTTTAGAATGTCCCTCTCAAACATGTGGAGTTAGGAGTATATCAAAGCAGTGACAGATTCTTTAAGCATTCAATTTAAACAGGGAAAGACTCAACATTTAAACTTATTTACATTTCCCAATTAGGCATGCTGGCATACAGTACAAGTTAATCTAAGAATATGCACAAATCTCCAGCCAGACATGTTAACACAGCTGACAGTGTTTTCAGTTTCTTCACACTAGAAATAGTCTCTGAGAAAGAGAATCTCTCACAGGGAGAATCAGACACACAGCCTCTTCAAAATCTGAATCAGAAACCTGAAGGAGAAAAAGTGCATCTTTCCCTTCACATTTCACTGAATGTTCAGTTTCTTGAACCTCTTCAGAGAAAGAGACATCCCCTTTAATTTTATCAGAAACAATCTTATAAAAATGGTTGAGAGCTTGCACAAAATCCCGAGAAACCTAAAAAAAATTACTCCTGTCCAGAGTAAATGCCACAGACAGATGTTTAGTTTTCTGACTGTTTTTGACAGGAACTTCTGAGGAAACAGACCCAATATTGCCAGCAAAAATTTCCCTATGGATGGGCACAACATTCAGGCTAAGCAGGGGCATATTGCCTGCCCCTTTTTCCAGGACCAGCCAGAGTGGCCCTCCCCTGCCAACTAGTGGAACCATAACAGCTGCAGAGGATGTGTCTGACCACCAGTCCATGACCACAGTAAGACCAGAGTGATCCAAAGAAAAATGTGTGGTCTGAGGAAGCTTAGGCAACAGCAGAATCAGCCACCAGCAGCTGAGGCAAATTGCCAGTGTGTTGTGGTGACAAAGGCTGCTTAACAATCTTTTTTTATTTGTTTACCTAGATGAAGGTCCAACTGAGGAACTAGTACTTTGTTTCATGGTCATGCTGGAAATGATGCCTAATTCCTTGGGAAGTTTAGCAGTAATAATCAGTAAAAATGAAAAGTGGCAAAAAGTAACTTTTCTAAGATGAAAAAACATAGTAAAATCACTTTAAACACTTTCCCCAGCTTCACAAAGTAAAATAACCACAGTTTATCCACAGAAAAAGTTTTAAACAACTTTTTACAACAAAAGTAAAAATGTGTGCTCCCATTTAAAAGTACATAAAAGTTATGAATAGGCAACCTAAACAATTTTTCCTAGCTTAAATGTACTTCTGTGTTACAAAAAGTAAGTTTTCATCAAGAAAAGGTAAACTGGAAGGTGTTTCCCTTAAGAGAACTTATTTGCTCAGCAATAGAACAGTGTTAGTCAACCATCAATCCTCAAAAGTCTGCAGAGAAGCACTCTTCTCAGCAGCAAGAAAGCTCTGAAGGGATTGATGCCCAAACTTGACTTTTAGTCAGCTGAGCTCAAGCTTACTAATGGTTTGGGTACATGGAACTTGCCTTGAAGCTTCAGAAGTTGGCCAGCTGTTATATCCTATGCAGGATATAATCCATAGTACTTAGCCTATTGTAGCAGTGACAGTAATGGTGAATATACTGACTTCACTGCAAAAAGATTAAAACAATGACAGTACAGATGCTCAAAGCTTAAAAAAATCGAAAACTGGAAAGTTAAAAAGTAAAACAAAGTGCCTTTGAGTCCGGGCTGCAGAACAAAGGGATCATACACAGAAAGGAACTGAGTCTACTCTTTTGTAAAGTATCAGTAAATTATCAGACTGTAGTATTCTTCACAAGATGCAACTAGTAAAATTCCATATTTATTTATTTATTTTTAATTACTTGACATTTGTTAACTGGGTTAGTCCGACTGGGGAGAGGCCCTTTTTCAGTGGAGACCTGAGGAGAAAAGCTCCAATAGTACATGAAACAAGCAGTAAAATAACAAGGTTAGTAGTTACAATACAAAAATACAAGACAAACAGTAAAAATAACAAGATGAGTAGATGCAAGTGATACAAGAATAATATAGCAGCTAACAAACAACTAACATGGTATACTTTTACAGGTGAAGAGGAGTTAATGTATCACTCTAAAGCATGAGCAGTACAAAAATGTAATAAAAGTAAAATTTGTCAGGGAAAAAAAGCAGAATATCATTAATATAGAATATATAGGAAATGTACAGTGAAGACATACTGAAGCATAGCTTGGGAGTGAAACTTAGTGAGAGGTCATAAGTTAGGAAAAGGGTAAAACAGAAACAGAGAAATTATAAGTGTAGAGCATATGCAGAAGTATAGCCCCAACACTATCTGGAAATTACACATTACTGGAGTTTTAGTAATCAAGATAAACTGAAACTAAGACTTGCATCAGCACTCCAAGCATCTGAGGTGTCAGAAGTGCTTTATGAATGCTGTGATCTGCCAATGGGGAAAAAAACAAGTAAATACAACAAAAACACTTGCTATCTGAGTGTGTCTGCTGTGAAAGATTTCTCACTTTCTCTGTTTCCACAAAATTTAAAATCCATCTATCATCCTAATGAAATACTACAACAACTATTTTCTGTCGCACAGTATTAGTGCTGTCCTACTCTATATTAAGTTCTAATATGAAACTAAAACCACATACTAACCACCATCAGTCACCACCCAAAACACTATCACCTTCTTCAGTACAGTAATCCTTTGTAAAATACTACACCTTCTACTTTAGTACAGTACACAGAGCTTTCCTAAAACTCATTTTAACGTCAACTATTGTCTAAAGTAGTTCAGATCTACAGGCAAATGCTTCTAATTATTTGTTATAATTGATAGCAAGTTAAGTAATCTGGTCAATAGACCCTTTTTAGCCATGACTCAGGCCAATAAGGTAATAAGCGTAAAAAGATAAGATCACATGAACAAATTAAACAGCTTGACAAACATTTGATACTGGAATAGTGAATGTATACAATTTACTATGTAGCATTTCTTGAGTAAATGTTTGCAATGCATAATGAAAAGTGCTTCTGTACAACATTTACAACAAATGTTAATAAAAAGGTTAAAAATCACTACTTTATCTAAGTACAGTATACTTTAGAAATGTCCACAGTTCAAATAAGTAAGCATAAGTCTCTACTGTCCAGATTTTCACAGAATGTCCAGATTTTTGGCTTAAATTTTTGGTCTGTTCCTCATAAAATGTGTGATTTCCCGACAAATCATTGGGACAATCTGTGGATTGTAGTCACTAAATAGTGGCATGCATTTGCATTTTAGACTTCAAAATCCTTCAGAAAATGCATGTTAAAACAAATCCTATTACTCTAGCAACTTTCTAAGTGTATAAGAGCAATGTTTAAAATTTGTCCCTATTTTTGGCCCTTTTCCTCCAATTTTGTCAGGCTTTCTCCAGATTTCTTGCACTAAGAGGTTGAGAGGTTTAAGAAATTACTGGAACTGGTTTTGCAATTGCAAGAGTCATAATGTTTTTTTTTATTCCTTTTTTTCTTTGAAGTAAGAAGAGACAGAAGCTTTCATCAAGTTGTCACTTAATTTCCTTTTAAATAGATCTAAGGTGGTATCTTACTTCCACAGGAAAAGAATCCCAAATGGCTGAAGTGAGCTTTAAAAATGTCTTTTTCTCTATCGCAGTTTTAAATTAGGATCTATTAGCAGTTAGGGTTCCATTTTGATTATTCCTGAGAAAATTACTTTCTTGTCCGGAACATAATTTGCTTTTTTACACAAAACAGCATACAATTTCATAAATCTGTGAGATGAATAGCAGTATTGCCCTTTCACTAACTGATTTCCATTTAAAATGTTCTATGAGGAGGCAATAGTGGGTGTACTGATCTGTAAGTAAGACAATCTGCATTCTTGTTAACTGTTGCCTTTATTTATACTATATTTATTTATATTTATTTATTTATGTATATTTTGTACTAGAATGGGAAATTATTAGAGAAAGTCCATTATTTGGGGATCACAGCATTCCTTGCTAAGGCATGGTAAACAGAGGGACCAAGGAAATATTATACTTCAAAGCACATCTTTAATTGGTGCAATCCTTTGTTAACAATATTGTCTACATGCTTTGTGGAATATAACAAGGAATCTAAGGTTATCCCTAAATATTTTTTGTTCAGGTTAAAGGATAAAACAGTTACACAAACTATTTAGTAAAAACTGCCAAAGAAAGACTGACCTAAGCTAGAGTCTTCACTGTATAATGTCATAAACCTCCTGCAGTGAAAGTCCAAAGGATATATGCTGATGATTCCTTAAGGACGTACCAATGTTTCAGTTTCACTTTATTGACCTGAATATAATCAGAAGGACTTAAAAGTAAAAAGTCATAGGCATTCAAAAGCTATATAGCAGAAACACTGGTACGCTCTTAAGGGGCCATTTACATATTCACTACATCATGTCTGAGGTATTACACAGGGAAGAGTCTGGCTTGGCTGGATATTTCTTGCTGTTTTTACCAACTATTTTTGTTTCAACATGGATGGCAAACAATTCTCTTTTGTTTCTGTCATGTATATTCTTGAGGGTTTAGGGAGCTTTTTCATCATTCCAAAGACCTGATTTTGGACTTAAGTGGATTGCCTATCGTATCCAGTTACTCAACATTGTGAAACTGCTTGCAGTTTCTGCCGTAGGGAAGGTATATTTTTGCTGGATGCTAGAAGAAGGAGGGCAGCAGCAAACATGACTGTATTGAGCTGAAAGAGATCTGTGGTTAGGTCATTAATGAAGAAAGAATATAGCAAGGGTGCAAGGACCACCCCTTGGCGACGTCTGTACTAATTGCCATCTTGATTACAAAGACTAATTAATTGAGTATACCTAAAAAGTTCTGCTTTGCAAATAACTCTGAAATCATTTAACTGTTTGGCTGCCAAGGTTAAGTTTGCTAAGTCTGTAGAGGAAAGGGTCATGACTTATAGTTTCAAAGGCTCTAATCATATCTATGACTAGACCTCCAGATAGTTTTGATTCAGTCATATTGGTAAATATGGTATACTTGGCAGCAAGTAATACAGCAATTGTGCTGAAAGAATTACAGAAGACACTCTGTTCACAGAGAAGTTATATTTATTTATGTGGTCAAATATCTACTTATAAATTAGTTTAGAAAACATTTTTGTTAGGGATGCATGAGTTGACTATTGACCTGTAATATTTTTGTTCTTTAGGGTGGCATTTCTTAGAAAGTGAGGTAATAAATATATGCTTAATAGGAGTGCAAAATATTCCTGAAGGTAAAGTGAGAGTATAAGTGCAAGTCAGGGGTCTAGAGATAAAGGACAGGATTTTAAGAAAGGAATTGGTGCTGCTTGGAAATTTTGCAGAACACTTAGCACCTAACGTAGGTAGTGATTTTTTTATTCATTTTTTAGAGACCTTTCCAAAATATAAAGTTGGAGTACAGGCTGATATTGTCTATAGTTGAGGTAAATGCATCTGAGAAGATTAGGGTGTATTTATAATTGGAGGAGAAGCTTGAAAATGGGGTAGGTTGTTGATTATGTCTTGAATAATTTTAGTATTCATGTATCTGTAAGTATTAAAAAAGTTTAACAAGACTTTTATCACATCATTACTTCAGGCTTGTGTAAAATCTGTGATATTGTGAGACAGAAATTTCAGCTCCTTCCAGAACTATTGAACTGTTGTTGTTAGCTGCATGAGCCTTTTGGCAGTCCTTAAAGTCACTGCTCAGCCCCAGAAAATCCTCTACCCCCAACCCATCATATCTGTTAAATATTTAGGTAATGCAGCGTCTCAGTTCAATACCCACTTTGTAAAGTCTATGTTATCACTAAACATACAAAACTTCATCTCCACCTCACCCCTCACTATTCCACACCCCTACCAACAATAAATTACTCTTTAAACATTATAGTGTACCCACCTCAACAACAAAAAATACCTGATAAAAATGAAACCAACAGCCTTGACAGCTGACAAATTGCCAGCAGAGTACTTCAAAATAGCAACAGAAGCTATAGCATTCCCAGTCTCCTTATGTATCAATAGATCTGTAAAAAGAAAGCAATGTCCGCAACATATGGACAATATTATACATCATAGCCCTATATAAAGGTAATAATTATACCGATCAAACTAACTACCATCCAGTAGTCATCCTCCCACCCCTATCCAAGATATTAGAAAAATGTATCCACACCCAGTTGCTCAAATATATTAATGACCATAACCTACTCTCCTTGACTCAACATGGCTTTCAGCCTAATCTTAGCACCAGTACTGCCCTTTCAAACTTTACAAACACAGTTAACCAACTCTGAAACAATGTCATCCTAGTATTAATAGTCTTCCTACACCTATCCAAAGCATTCAGTACTGTCTCGAACCAGAAAATCCTCGAGGAACTAGCCTCTCTAGGCCTCAATACTGTATCACTAACCTGGTTCCACAGCTTCTTATCCAACAAGAAACAAGCTCTGAGATGGCAACAAGACTGTTATGATTTCCTCACAGTTACAGTCGGTCTTCCTCTGGGATGAATTTTAGGACTCCTACTTTTCAATATCTTTATCAGTAATGTACACTCCACCACTAAACAAGCTACACTGGTACAATATGCAGATGATGCCACTCTCATCTGCTCAGCCCAAACACTAGCCTTTCTACAAGAAAACACCCAAAATACCTTTCTAGCCATAGAATCCTGGCTAGATAGCTCAGACTTGCTCTGAAATGCTAAAAAAAAAAAAAAACTACAACTGGTGCTTTTCACCCCCTAAAAACTACTCAAACCAAAAAAAAAATCTTTTCATATCCTATCAGCCAACAGAACAAAAATAGAATATGTCACACAAGCAAAACTCCTTGGAATAATGCTCTATGATAATATCAGATATGACCAACACCTATTCCTGGCTATCGGAAAAACAAACTGGAAACTAGAATCCCTCTAAAGAGCTAGGAAATTCCTCACTAATAACGCAAGAAAAAAAATAGGACAAACATATTTACTTCCATCTCTACTCTGTGCTTCATCCATCTTTACAAATCTTAATTTAACCATCAAAAATAAACCAGATACAGCCTATAACAGAATTGCAAAATTTGCAACAAATAATACTCAAATAACCCATAACTGCATATCACTAAAAACATAGTTAGTTGGCTAGAACTTAAAAAACACCTCAACTACCATCAACATATTACAGCCTATAAACTAATAAAATCTCCAGAAAAAATGCAGAGCTCTAAAAGAAATATTACAACCCTATACCACTAATCAGTCCCTATGATTCAACAATAGAGCTTTTCTATCCATCACAAAATCAAATAACAGCCCAGGAGACTGATTATACTCTAACCAGGTAACAAAAATCTGGAACCAAATCCCCCTGAAATAAGACAAGTAGACACACTGCATGGCTTCAAAGCAAAACTATAAGAAACACCTACTAAATAACTGTTTGTGCTTATGCACTACCCCGGGCTGCTTCCCACCCCACACTCTTATGCATGTAACTTTATATCACTAAGAAGTTTCACTATATATTCTCCCCTAGCTGCCATTTATGTACAGTATTTTTCTACAGACTGCCACTCCACACTCTACCTACTTTCTCTCCTAAAAAACTTCTGTTTCCCAGATAACTACCGCTACCTGTTTTCTTTATTATGGGTCTACACAAGTTCTCTACCTCAATCTACCTACTTCTCCTCACGTTCTACCTCCTGATAAATCCTTTGCTGCCTTTCCTACCATTCTCTGTATTTCTAGCTGACAAGTACATTACATAATAAATCCACTGCCTATCTGTGTAGTTTCTCTGTAACCAACTACTTTTGTTTTGTGTGGGAAAACATCAATAAACTGTCGCATATTGTAAAAACTATCCAATAATAAAAAAACAAAATTTTTTGTCATGTTAAAATTACATCATTTTGTTGTATATCTTATGTTATTCATCTGGCGTATCAGCATCATGAATGGAAAGAATCGCTCTGTGTTACATAAATGCAACAGTTCCATGGAGTTATCTGTCCAGGGATGCACAAGTTGAGTCCTATGAATTTCTTGTTTCTGCATTATATGAGATAGAATATGGTAGGCTGAGGAGAAATGGAAAGTTAATATTTGGAAAAGTGGTATGGATAAATCAGATTATCAATGCAAAAGAAAACAGGGTTGTGTTGTGACAAATCCTGTCTGAACGCTATATGTTAGCATCATACTGAGGCTACAGGTAAAGTTTAGCCTTTTTCACAAATATCATCAAATTGTCTGTTTTGTCACTCTATGTTTAGGGAGGTCTGTAGTGAGAACTCTTTGCCATGTGTGATGACAGGAGCAACTGCCAGCCATGCCAGACATAGGGCAGTGGATGTATATATATTGTGCCAACACAGCTAGCCGGAATTTTGTAAATAATTATATGTCATTTGTATATCAAACTGATTTGTACAGATGCTTGTGCTGAAAATGTATTTGTGAGGTTTGCTTGTGTAAAAATGTATCAACAGTGCACCCTGCTGGAATGAAAAGAAATGTACATGTATTACTGTAACTGAATTAAATGTATATGATTTAAAAGGGGAGACTAGGACAGCAAAGGTTAACCAGCTAGCTTACTTTAAGACAAATAAGGGAAATGTAAATGAGCTGTTAAACCATTAAAACAGCACCACACAGTGCTGAATTGGACTGGAGACAGTGGGTCTGGAGGAAGCCATTTTTTGTTAGCTCAGTAAAAAGAGGGGACACCTCAGGCACTGCCATAAGCATTAAAGATGTGTATTGTAGCTGGCTATGCTAAATTCCTGTCTCAGCTTTAAAGGGGGTAAATGTGAAAACCTTGAGTCAGGTGACCAGATGAGGTCATTCTGCAAGCCATCTTAGATATTATATTTTACAGGAAGTAATCTCTGAGGATGGAGCATTCTGTTTTAAGGAACCTGAATACAAAGACTGCTTATGTACTTCATTGTGCCTTGCCCTATCAGGTAAGTTATTAGGAAATAGCAATTATCCTACATTCAGTCAGGAATATAGTGAAGCTTAGTTTAGATATTGTTTTTCTTTATTTGTCTGAGTCTGTCCATCAATGTTCTTTTTAATATTTCCTGTGATTTGAACTCTGTGGTTTACTGTAGATATATATATATTTAGCATTTTCATGTTTTTTTATTATTTATTATTAAATATATTTAAAACTTTTATTGTGGCTGGTCCTTGTAAAAAGTATTTAACCTTTGAGAGTGCTTATATTAATTTGGTGACACTATGTGAGCCACTTCAGAAGGTCTAGCTGTCTTGGTCAGCTACTAACATTTGTATTAGTATTAATATTAGCGATGGTGCAGCAGTAGTGTTGTTGCCTCACAGCAAGAGGTTCTCCCATTCAATTCTTGGCTGGAGTGTGGGGAATGCCTTCTGTGTGGAGTCTGCATGCCCTCCCCGCGGTTGAGTGGCGTTCGAAAGACATGCGTGAATGGGCATGCCTTCGTTAAAGGTTGGGCATCGAGCTGGCAACTCAACACCATAAAAGTCTACTGCCAATCATTAGCAGACCAAAGTTCTGCTGTGGTGAACCCTAACCAGGGAAAAGCCGAAAGACCAACAACAAACAACACAGTATAATTGGACACCTTTTGTTAAGGGCCTTAATGTAGCTGGTTGTGGACTGTCTGGTGGCAGTGGTAACTATCTTATACTTTGGGCAGAAGGGTGCACAGCAGATAAATCTGGGCCAGCCTTTACCAGGTGTGTGTGTGTGTGTGTGTGTGTGTGTGTGTGTGTGTGTGTGTGTGTGTGTGTGTGTATGTGTGTGTGTGTGTGTGTGTGTGTATTTGAGTGTATGCATGTGTGTGTGTGAAAAATCAATCCTGTCAGTGTGTGTGTGTGTGTGTGTGTGTGTGTGTGTGTGTGTGTGTGTGTGTGTGTGTGTGAGTGTGTGTGTATGTTTGTCAGCTACTTGGGGCAGGGACATGAAGCACTGGGTTTACAGAGAGGGTGGAGAGGACTTGGCTTGGATGCTCGACTTAGGACCTAACTCTACAGATGTGCCAGTGGGGAGTATTACTGGGGCCTGGGGGAGACAGAGAGATACAGACCCCAGACTGAGTATGTTCTCTGTGTGTTCTTAAGGGAACTCATGCTTGATGCAGAGAAGTCTGCATCTGAAAATATTGAGTGTATCCCTTTGTATTCTAAGTGCATGTCCCTCTCCAGTGTCAGTGGTGTGGATTCAGGCTTCTTGATTACTGGCCCAGCGTGGGGATATCACACCATGTAATAAGGGAAGGGACAGTCAAGCTGGGAAGTCTGACAAAAAGGTGTAAAATTATACCTTCTGAGGATGGTCTGATAATCAACGAAACATGCATCTATGGAGGGATATCACTAAGAAGACCAGAGAGAGAAGGTGTTGTGAAGAGAGTCACCAGAAAGTTTAACTGTGCAACACACTGCAAATAGGAAGTGATAGAATCAAAATTATAACTGGGTTTGTTGCAAAACAGTAGACTTTAAGGATACTGAATTTATTGATTCATTATATAGGGTACTGGAAAGCTGCTTTTGGAACATCATGTCTGGCTGCACTGCTGGAAGGAATAAGAGAGATTATGGAACTTGTAGAATGCATTTTATAAATATGCAATCAGACGTTTGAAAAGAGTAAGAGTAATGGATCGGATATGGGATATATTTATTTATTTATTGACATTTGTTAACCAGGTTTGTCCAGCTGGGCCAGATGCCCATTTTCAGTGGACACTTAAGGAGAAAAGCTCCGGCTAAAGACAGTATACTATACATAGAAGTTTGGTTTACAATACATAAAAAAATTCAGTTTGTAATACATATATTTGCAGTTTACTACACAATAACATAGAAATTCACAGTCATAAGAAAAGAAAATGACTAAAGTAAATCAGATCAGTAGATATATACACAATTGTTGTAAGACCATCCCCTTTTTATGGTATCAATAACAGATTTGAAGTGGTGGAGTACTGTGAATATTAAGAAGTAGGATTTTAGGACAGTACAAATCATGAGGTGTGAGTAATGAGAATGCAAGTATAGGGTGGAAGGGGTATCAGGACGTAGAATAAGATGCTAAGGGAATATGAGGGAAAGGATTGTAGATTAGGATAAAGGATAGTAGTGGAGTTAGGTAGGGACATGACAAGTACAAGCTTTGGTGTTAAGTAAGTGAAGTCTGTGTTCTTTCTTAATGTGTATAGGGTGTGTAATGGAGTATATGTGTGATGGAAGTTTATTCCAACTTGGAATAGAGTGGATTTATACAGTAGTTTACCAATGGTTTTCTTGGGGCAGTAGATGTCTAGAAATTGCTGGTTAGAGGTGCGGAGTGTGCGAGTGGGAGTATAGGTAGCTACTAAGAATGAGAGAGCAGAGCAGGAGGATAGTTTATATAGTATGGAGTGATTAATTTGAAATTGAGATAGAAGGAGTTGTTGTGAAAGTTCAAGCCATTGAAAAGAGATGAGTGTGAGGCAATGGTGTGAGTTATAAGGGGAGTTTGTGACAAATCTTGCTATTTTGTGATAAGTTTGTTGGAGTTTGGATAGGGTAGTGGGCTGAATGTTAGTTAGGATTGGGGTGGCATAGAGAAGGGAGGGGAGAAGAAGAGCCTGAGCAAGGGAGAGTCTAGCATTAGAGGTCAAGTATTTATGGTTTCAATAGAGCATACCCAATTTTTGGTGAGTTTTTTTTTTTATACTTTGAAGGATATGCAGGTTAAATTTAAGTTTGTCATCAGTCATGGCACCTAGATGCTTTGTGTGGGAGTTGTTTTGTATGGTGGTGTTACTGGAGGATGTGATGAGAAAGGTCGATTTAAGGTGATACAGTGAATGAGGGAAGAACAGCAGGAGATTTTTTTTTGGGGGGGGCTCAGTATGAGTAAATTATCAGACAGACACTTTTCAACAGAAAGAAAAGAGTCCTGTGTAAGAGTATGATGGTCAGATATTTTGCTGGAAGTGCAGATGAGAGCAGAGTTGCCTGCATATTGAATTAGAGCAGATTGTTTGAGGAAGTATGAAGTTCATTAGTAAAGATGTTGAACAGAGGGGACCCAAGATGGAACCTTTGGGTACCCTGGTTGTCACTGAGATGTAGTGTGAGCAGGAGGACAGTCATTGAACAGATTGTTGCCTATGAGACAGGTAGCTAGAAAAAAAGGCTAGGGCGGGAGCAGATAGACTGAGGTTAGTGAGTTTTGTCAAAGGCTTTGGAGAGGTCGAGGAAAAGAAAGGATATGAGGTGTTTTTTTATTGCGGGCCTCAGCTATTGTATGTATAAATGACAGGAGGGCTGTAGTAGTGCTGTGGTTAGGGTGGAAGCCATGTTGAGTGGCTGTGAGGAAGTTCTGCTGGAGGAGATAATTTAGAAGTTGTATGTGTATTCATTTTTCAAGTATTTTTGAGAGAGGAGAGGATAGCAATTGATCAGAAATTAGATGGGTCAGTTGAGTTACCCCCTTTATGCAGGGGGTTAGTGAAGAAGGATTTCCAAGTCTCTGGCACTGTTGATTCCTGAATAAATCTATTGATTAGTAGGGATACTGGATAGGCTATGGATTCAGCAGCTAATTTCAGGAAAGTGGGTGGGAGATTGTCTGAGGAGGGAGAGCAGGGTTTAAGCTTCAGAAGGAGTGCTTTAATGTAGGAAGTTGGAACTGATTGAAAGGAGAAAATGTTATTGTTGTGAGAGTTGGGAGGATAGAGGTGGTAGTTGTGTTGGAGATGGAGGGTGTAAGTTTCTGGACAGTGTCAATAAAGTCTCTGTTGAGAAGGGTAGCAGTTTCTAGAGGAGTGTTATTCTGAAAAGGGGAGGGATTAGTAGGGCATCTGTGATTGAGATTTTATTTATGGTAGTCCAGAAATTAAGTGGATTGGTTTTGCTGTTAATCTGGGGAGAGATATAATAGGATTTTTTGTTGATGTGACAAGTTTTTTGACAAGGTTCCGAAGTTCTTTGTACTTTTGGAATAGGGGAGGTTGTTTGGTCTTAGTCCAGGCTTTCCAAGCACTACCACGTTTATGCATGAGGGATCTAGTTTTCTTAGAAAGCCAGGGAGCAAAATTAGATTTTATTCAAATTCGCCTGGTAGGGGCAAGGGAGTTAAGAGTATATAGGAATATTTTATTAAATTTAAGCACTGCATGAACTTCAGGAAATGATGCAAACATTTTTTGGGGGGGGTGTCAGCCATGCATTGACTTGCTGTATGTATAAGTGTATTTTGCATATCATAGATAATCTTCCATGAGTAACTTTGCATCTTTGTTTCAAAAAAACATATTGAGAAAATGGAAACTTCTAAAAATACATAATTTTTAATGAGGTATTTTTTTTGGTCCATGGGATGCATTTTACTGTTCCTTTAATGACCAGGCCCCATTCAATGACTAGGCAATTGTTGAGATTTTTAACATGCTTCAAGTATAGTGAACTCAAAGTTAATTTTATGCTGTATGGGAGCTCAGAGGTCAAATGCCTTTGCATGAGTTAGATACATGGCCATTGCTATCTTTAAAATATGTATTGATTGTCTGTTCTTTTAATTGGGCTCAGTCATTTGGGCATAAGTAATAAGTAACTTGCAGATGTAAATCATATTCTTGAAAGCTCATACACCTTTCTGAGGGCTATATATCTGAAATGCAAAACCCAATATTGTGAGATGCAACACCCTGAAATTAAACTGTTATTCAAACAAATATTACTGATTTTCAAAACTCACTTCTATACCATAGATGCATTTTTGCAGCAGGTCTGAATTCCCTGCATTCACTGACAATGGGAACTGTAATAACACTACACCTCTGCTATGTATAAATTCTAACTGTGAGATCACAGTATCTTGAAGAAGGAGATACTTCCTTGGTATTCAGTCCTATTCAAAGTATCAGTCTTTCATTAAATGATCACGACTGCAATCCTTATAAATTCAGGAGGCACCTACTTCCCCTGTTAGTATTCATGGCAGTTCTTGACTTTGTCATAGTTGCTCAGTTGTTTTAAGCATGTTATAACTAAGGTATACATTTGTACTTATTTTACAAGAAGGTATGCAGAGGACAAAGGGCCTTAGATGATGGTGGAGTGACATCAGATGTGCCTCCTGGGTACAAAGATTTAATTATTGCCTGTTCTATTAAGTTTAATTTTCAGAGCATTAGGACTAAGAAAATCAGGTGCCACACTTCTCATAAATCAGACTCAGTTTCCTTCTTCATCAGCTGATGAGTAATCTTAAATGCCATTCTTCCAGCGTGCACCTCTTTGCTCTAGTTTCATTTTGCATCTTTTCTAAAAGGCATATAGTGTTCACATTGTTTTATTTGATATATACACAAAACGAACGGCAGAAAGAATTAATGGTTCAAATAGTAATAATGAGTAATATCCTCACCAAACAATGAACCAAAACAAGGCAGAGGTAAAATAAACTCAAAAACATACAAACAAAATGAACCAGAAAGCTTTAATTCATAAGCTCTTTTGCAGTGATTATAGACTGCTTCTTCAGACAATCTTTTACAAAAACTATCTGCAAAATATAAACACATTCAAATTACAAAAGCACCAATCAAAAATCCAATTCAATAAATGATGCTGCACTCAATTAATAAATGTTTTAGTATTGCATATTTCAATCTAAGCACTTAAAAACATTCAAAAAACATTCAAAAGACATTCTATGCCTATATCACCACTATAAACTCACTTTATAAAAATGTTTTGTCTAAACTTACTATTATGTGTTTTGCTTATGTATTCCATTAAAACTAAACATCTGGTTCATGCTCAAACTCTGGACTTTCTTCGAATGACTTAAAGATATAGCACATTATTTAACATTAATTGAGTGCAAAATCATTTATTGAATTGAATTTTTGGTTGGTGATGTTGTAATTTGAATGCTTTTATATTTTGGAGATAGCTTTTGTAAAAGATTGTCTGAAGACGTTTTTGAGTTCATTTTGTTCTTGAGTTTATTTAGCCTTTGCTTTGTTTTAGTTTGTTGTGGGTTTTATTTGATTCTTCTTCTTTCGGCTTTTCCTGGTTAGAGGTTGCCACAGCAGATCACCTGTCTGCTCATGACTGGCAGTAGAGTTTTACAGTGTCAAGTTGCCAGCCCGGCACCCACCCTTCCACAGAAGGCACACACACACACTCACGCCTAGGGCCAATTTAGAGTCTCCAATTCACCTACAGCATGCCTTTGGGAACACCCAGAGGAAACCCACATGACCGCAGGGAGGACATGCAGACTCTGGACAGTAGTCACCCCAGCCAAGGATTATACCACAGAACCTCTTGTTGTGAGGTGACAACACTAACTGCTGTACCGCCACAGCTACCATGTGGGTTTTATTTGATATGTTTTAGAAATCCAAGCAGTTTAAGGCGAACACTGTGGGACCATGTTAGAAATGTGCATTTAATGCCAGCACAACTTTTCAAACAACTTAATTTAAAAAGTTGCAAATGTCATTAATTTATAGTTGTGCTTAGAACATGACACTCTAGAAACCTGAATA
Organism: Protopterus annectens; assembly: GCF_019279795.1. Taxonomy (NCBI): domain Eukaryota; kingdom Metazoa; phylum Chordata; order Ceratodontiformes; family Protopteridae; genus Protopterus; species Protopterus annectens. The sequence goes on from NC_056743.1 coordinate 1,466,266,628, forward strand.
ATAAAATAACGCATTTTAGATGTTTATGTAGATAGCATTGCCAAAGGAAAGTATGCAGGGAGATTTCTGTAAATTGAGTTATATTTCAATATTATTTAATTCATAAAAAGTAGTAAGGGTTAACTGAAATGTAGCATTCTAAAAGAAAAGGGAAATCTGTCTTACTTAAGACTGCCCAGAATGCTTCAACATTTAATTTCATGTTTTTATTGAAGTTATTTGTCTATTTACTTCTGTAGTAGTTTATTTCAAATATACCCATGTCAGCTACAGCATAGGAGTAAAAATATAGAAAACTGATATAGAAGTATATTGGATTAAACTTGCTGTATACAAGTAAAGTATGCAAAAATAATTTGGGATGGTATTAAATACCTTGGCAATATCTGGATATGTGGTGCACAATTTGTTATTATCCACTGCCTTAGTAACTTTCTCAAAGAAGTCAACCAGGTTACATAAACAAGATCTATCCCTGATAAAACCAAAATGGCTTGGGTCAAGAGTTCATTAGTTGCTTATGTTGTTACGTATTAATTCCATAATGATCGTTTTCATAAACTTACAGAAAAGACTAGTCAAGCTTTTTGGTCTATAATTACCCAGGTCCATCGATGCCTTATCTGGTCCTTGAGTGTCAGTCTGTTGTCAAATGATTTCTCATCTCTAGAAATTTCATCTGTTCACTTTTTTTACAAGGTAAGAAAGCATGTAGTATCCTATTGGAACTGTCTATATTAATAATTCCACAGCAAACATTTTCCGTCTTAGTATTAATGCTCTCCTAATTAAGATGTAGTACCTTCAAATTAAAATACCTATTCTGGCTTCAAAGTACTGTTATCAAGCTAAAACGTCATACTTTCCAGCCCAAAGTCTTCATAGGTTTATAGGTTAGTATGAGACTAGTCGCCCATGGGGGCCATTTAAGCCTGGCCAGTTTCCCTCCTAGATGAGAATCAAACTATGCACTTTGTGTCTGTTAGTTAAACACCTTTAGTCACATCCCTAAACACATTTTCACCTTGTTAAGTATACTAATCCTTTATAAAATACTACAATTTATTCTTAAGTACAGTAGACCAGACTTTCATTAATTGTTAAATGACAAGTGCTCCCTAAAGTAAATCAAATTTAGATGAAAATATGGGGTCTATGTCACATAGTTGAAGTTACGTAACTTCGAACTCCTAATGGTCGAACCATTATGTTCGAAGTTACATAACTTCGACTACCTAAAACAAAAATAAAACACAAGGGACAACAAAAAATACTGTTGTAAGCAGTGGGCAAGCCCCTCTGCACCCCCCACACCCCCCACTACTTAAATATACCAACTCCGAGATCACACCACATTGAAGTGAATGGAAACCTCTACCTATAGAGATTTCCAGTCACATGCTCGAACTTTTACAAATTCGAACATATGGTCTCGACCATATGTGGTTCGAACTTGTAAAAGTTCGATGACATGTAAAGAACCTGAAAATATGTACATACTCATTAATGGTCTGAGTACTAATTCTTTGTGCAAGTGCAATGATAACTATGCTATATTTTATTCAAACTTTATTTTCATCATTTGTTATTGTTATAATGTTTTGTGTTAATAGTGGAACTTTTCTTCAAGGGCATCTGCTGAAAATGGACTGTCTTGACTTCAATTAAATGATCCCAGTAAACAAAGAAAAAAAGTAAATAAATGTTTTCTCTCTCTCTTTCTCTGTTTACTGTTCACACATGGCATTCACTGTACATTTTTCCCTTCATAGACATCTTTCTTATTTTCTGTGGGCTAACATATTAAACATTTTTTTCTTTTGTCATTGCATTCGGTGTCCTTTTCTTCTTTGGCATTATTTCTTACTATAATTATTTTTTTATTAATCCTCATTGAAAGGACCTCACATTTTAACCTTTTCTATTGACTACAGTGTGCTCTTCTATTTGTCCTTGTTTTATTTGTATAAAATTTTATTTCTAACCATATAAACTCATAAGCTGAAGTTTATCCAACAGCTTACACTTTTTTGCTAATGACAAAAACAATTTACTGTCAATGATGTCTGTTTTGTCATACCTGTGGTTTTGAAATATAGCATTGTTTGTACAACACACTAAATTTAGTCTAGTGTGGCAGATTTACAGATGTCAGTAGTAACTAGAATTTGAGGAGTTGGTGCATGCACTGGGGCATCACTTATAAGGGCAAGACTTTTTGTAAGGTTAAAAACAAAAGGAGGCACCACGATTGATTCAACAGAGCTGAGTTACCTTTACTAAGTAAGCAACATTCATCTGCAAATATTACCATCTACAAAACTATCCTGAAGTAAACTAATAGCTCTTTTAGAATCTGTTTTATTGAACTTCCTTCCCAAAATTACAACAGGACCATTTACATGCTAAGAGGAACCTGTGCCAAATTACCTTTATGTAGTACCTTAGCTAGTTCATCCATCAAGTTGTGCAGTTCACAGACTGATGCCTTCATCAACTCTAAGTTGAGGAAAAAAAAGCATAACATCTTCTCAAAGTTGTAAACACACAAAAAAAAGTGGGGCAGCTGTGGACGATGCTTATATTAATATTGTGTTTTGGGGCACAGCTTTACAGAGTGCGTTTTCATCAAATTGTCTGACATCCAAATATTCTCTGAATATGTGACTGAAAATTTAGCTTAGATGTTAGATCTTGTCTTGCTAAAGTCATCATCACAATTTAGGTCTGCCAATGAGTTTCTAAGCTATTTTGTTTTCAACATTAGTAGTATTATTTACGTTGAGGAATTTTTTACAATGACACAGACTAGTGACAAAGCCAAAAGACAGTAATTTATACATAAGTGATATGTTAGAAGTTTAACATTCCTATTGTAGTTTCCCTGGTACAGCTGCATTAAAGTGCACAATCTAGAATTATCAAGTAGCAAAACATGATCTCAAGTGACCTTATTTAAGTTTGTAATGAAGGTGTGATACTACAAACTTACAAGCCCCAATCATTAAACCACTGATATTCTCCCACTGTATCAAGGATCCCCGGGATTCATAAAGCTCGGCGCAAGGCCGGTGTTAGGCTTGCACTGACCGTGTGGCATGAAGATGGCGCAGTAGCGCCAAATGCATATTAATGAAGGCGCGCTGCCACCACAGTCACGTGCATAGGAAAGGAGCGCGAGTGCATAGGGCGTGTCAAGTGCCGCACGGAGGCGTGGAAATGTCAGCTGTCGACGTGCAACCTAAAATGCTTGCATATAACAATTTGCAAGCAATAGTAATCACATCTGTCAGTGTCCGTGGATACTGAAACGTATGCAAAGCATGCAAGACAGTTCCTGCGAACACAAAATGAAGAAGCAAACACAAATGCACGGTAGGGAATAACGGGTCCCTATCCCTCGAACAAATGACATTGAAAACCGTGTGCCCGTAGTCCAACGCAGTGTAGATAGTTATACCAAGTGGAAGTGAAATGCATCATATGTTAGCGTGCCACCAATAGGTACGTCCAGCCCAATGGTCAGGGTCACCAGCTGACCCATATTGTGAGGGAGGGTACACAGCTGGGCAGATGTGTCCATAACAAAAACACAATAAATGTAAATATCTAGTGACCGTATGACAGAATTATATCCCACAACGCATGTAATAGTCACATACAATAGGTATGTCCGTATTTAACATACCATATGTGACAGGAAATAGAATAAGCATGTAAACGAAACAGAAGGAGCATATAAACTGCTACAACAATAAGGCAACATGTAGGCTGAAAGGAACAGTATTATCCATAGCGTTGACTGTGGGTACGTGTTGTCCAGTACAATCGGATATGTGTCCAGAATATATCCCATCCTGGACATAGGAAAAGGTGGCATCCTACCAATGATTAGAACAATTGGCCAAAATCTGCAAATCTGTGGTCCAAGCCGAACTTGTCAGGATGTGTCACAGTTGAACGGGTATTACCCGGGTATACCAACCATGTCATGAAAGTTAAGTATGGGCGTGTACCTATGTGCGTGAGGTATAGCATGTGGAAGGTCAAACATGGCAGGGTAGTCCACACAACCATACAGGTACCTGACATATGTAGGGTATGCAATGTGTTACCTTGACTGTGTCATGGGCCATCAACCAAAGCAGTGATGGATGGAGTGTCAGGAATATGTGTGTGTGGGGGGGTGGGTAATGGTATAATCCTCAAAGGCGAGACTGTGTCGTATGCAGAATAGGTGAACTGGAGATGTATGAGGGAGCAGCGGGTGAAGCAGAAAGAAACACAAAAACATGTATACACATCTGCAATACAACCAGACAGGCCATACTGTAGAACACAATCCCACAAACATATGAATATTAAAATGTGCGATACAAATGTACAGAAATGTCACCGGCACATACCCACAGATTGGTCCTGATGGAACTGGCCATATCAAATGCAACACACCTGGATGCATAATGGACTACCCAGCATCCCCTCCACAGCACACAACCCGCCCCCATACCTGAACGTCCACCAAATCCAGCCATACTTGGCCTACTAGTTTGGCGCAGCCACATCTACACATAATGACCACTATGCATATGTAGTAGGTAGTGTCACCCTAGGCAGTTTCAGGATTGCAAACTATGTATCCCTTGCATGTAAAACCCCCAGCACATTTTTGTAACGCCAGAAGAATGGTCGGTATCGGTCTTGTTATTATTGGTCTTGTTAAATTTTTGGATATCCCTCATGGGATAAGTAACCTGTGTAAACATTAGAATGGGTATCAAGACACAATGTCCAGTCCTGTAGACATCTGGACACAAGTTGGAATGTGCAGTAGTGGTGCACAAGACTGTCCAGCCCTAGATGGTCATGCAGAACCTACTACCCAGGATCAAACACCTGCCCGTGATGCACGTGTCCCGACACGAATAAGCGAGAGAATATATTGCACACATTCGCATAGTGGCACATGGAATAAGGGTGATGAAGGCACTGACGTAAACAGGATACCCCCTGATCCACTGTGTGAGGGACAATTACTGTGTGTGTAGGTGTGACCTGACCAACAATGATACAATGCCAAATGTCCTGTGATTGTAGGAAATAACTATGTACCATACTGCATGTAACAGTTGCCTAAAGCGGTCACGTCAGGATAGAATAAACGTAATTCATACAAGGAACAGGCAAACAACAAAAGTGCTAAAGGTATAGGCTCACAGCTAGGAAACTAATGAATGTTCTAAACCTGCACTGACCGTGGCTATGTGTTGGCCTAAACAATCTGGTGTCCCCAGTAGGGTTACCACCTGTCCCACTTTGTGAGGGACAGTCCCTCTTTGGGCAGTTGTGTCCTGACAAAAGATATTAAAAATGGCAAATGTCCTGAGATTGTAGAACATAATTATGTCCCATATGTTATGTAATAGTTGCATAAAATAATTATTTCTGTATCTAAAATACCTAAATGTTACAAGAAACAGAATAAGCAACTAAACCACTACAAGAATAAGCTTTTATTTAGGCAAAAAAGTAAAGTTCTATCCTTTGTACTGACCGTGGGTATGTGTCGGCCTGTAAAATCTGATGTGTGTTCCGAAAATGTCCCACCTTGGCCATTTGAAAAGGTGGCAACCCTAGTCCCCAGAATATATCCCAACCTGTACATATGACAATGTCAATGCTACCAATGGTCAGAGCATTCGCACAATAACTGGCCAGCCTCTTAACCACTCACAAAGCCAGTGACCTTTGGAGGAAAGGTGTTGAATGAGAATGACTACTTACAACAATGAAGAGTAATAGATGCATTTAACTGCAGAAAATTAGTAGTATTACGAATCTGTCAACACGTTCCAAGTTAATAGTACTAATATGGTAGAAGTGTCCGTGATTGTCCCTGAGTTGTCATAGCCTTGTCCCTGTCACTGTAGAAACGAGTCCCGAGTATCACAGAGGTCCGTACACATAAGTACACCAACCAACTGTCACATCTGTTGACAGGACTATTGCATACCTGTAGTGAATTTATAACTGATGTCCAGAATAATATTCATTGTATCTATAAATGAATGAAATAGTCAAATGGGAAGGGAAACACGTGGAAACCCCCCCACCCTGCATTATGTAGTGGAACCACTCCCCACCCTAAATTATGTAGCACCGACCTAATAATGTGGTCAGAGGTGCCCAAACACCTGCGTCTGTAAACACAGGTAGAATGTTAAAATCTGGACTAACTCTGTCCATGTGCTACATCTGATATTTGAACAGCACCAGGGCAGTTCTAGTCACCAGTCGGCCGAGCCTAAACCCAGACCAGCACATGAACACCCTGACAATCAAACACGCGTATGTGCGAGGACTATAAGCGTAGGAGTTCTGAATATCCTTGGAGTGAGTAGACATGCAGCACGGGTCCAGAGCAGTAGGAAACAGGGAATGTCGTAAGTGTAGTACTGCGGTTTTCCCAGCAGGAGAATGGATGCCTGCTGTGTAAGGGAAGCGTTGAGGGGTATATCAGAGTAGCTATGAACCATGGGTATACATATAAATGAGCCAGAACAACAATAGTGTAGTGGTTAGAGCATCCGCCTAACGTAAAGGCATTCCCGGTTCAAGTACGACTATAGCACATATTAATTGTGTAATGAATGCCTCTGTGCTGTAAAGCCAACATTTATACATGTAAAGGTGACCGCGTTTGCATGGGTCCGTTAACCGGATTCCATCAATCAAAGTGGTACTTTCATAAGGAATAAGGCACATGTAATCCCAAAGAAGTGCCAGTAAACATATGTAACTCAGAATAAGTAGATGCAAGTGCGCCTGCGTGGGTGTACGCAGCTATTAGCATAGCAAATGTATGTTGTCTTGTACAGCTGTAACTTTTATATATATATATATATATATATATATATATATATATATATATATATATATATAGATAGATAGATGTGTGTATAGATAAATATCCACAGACATAACAGAAATATGCAATTATATATGTATATATATATATCTATATATACATCTATACATATATCTATATATATATATATATATATATATATATATATATATATATATATATATATATATATATATATATATATGTAAGGAATGCCGAAAGACGAAAGCAAACATAAGGGTTGTGAAGGGAATCTAGAGCAAGTAAGGAATTATAAAGTGCTCGCAGCGTATGTCAGATAAAGCTGCAAAGTGTGAGTAAAGCACTGCTATTCATACCAGAGGCAGGGTTATACCAGTGGCCATAACATTGTTGAAGTGTTACATCAACATTGTAAACAGACAGAATGTAGTACATGTTGCGACCACCTACACTTGTAACCTGCAAACCGTTCGTAATCCATAACACCAGGAAAGGCACGTATGTGCAAATATGAATGGATGGTGAGCCTGTGAATACACGAGGCGGTACAAAATGTGTGTAGGGCCTCAACGCTCTGGAGAGGGCAATGTGTAAAGGTGTGTCATGGCTACGATATCAGGTGTATAATGGCTGTTATGTGTGGAAACTCAACACGGGGTGTACTGGAGAAACTATGGATATGTGATTATGGACACAGGAGTGCTAGGGTATGTTGCACCTGGTGCAATGGAGTGGCCCGTAGAGGTCAGCTAGTACGTAGATGCGATTCCCAGATAGAGCATTGTTTGCATGGAGACACGTGAATCGGCATATCATTGTCAGACGTTGTGCGTCAGGGCTGGCAGCCCGGCACGTAAAACCTATATGCCACCCATGAGCGGAACGGAGTTCTGCTGTGACAACCCCAAACTGGGAAAAGCAGAAAGACACAACTACATGAAGACATCAATATGTTGACGTACAATCTCAGTAACACAAACACTCATTCTATCAACAGTAATAATATGAATGTGCACAGAAACAAACACAGTAGCAGGAATAATAGGCTGCGCATACGAGTAATAGGTCGAATGACACTGTATCACATCACACTTATCAGCGGCACCCCAGACATGAAAACCGTGCGACATCTGTCCGCTGTATAATGTGCAATATACTGATCACAAGTTCACCGGAGTGAAGTGTCGCTGTCATAATGACTAAGGCAATAGTATGCTGTTGAAGCAGGGATAAAACCCAATACGCATGTGTAAGTGTCTATGTCCGGGAAATGTATAGGTTAACGGACACACAGATGTATACATAGATAAAAATGTATATATATATATATATATATATATATATATATATATATATATATATATATATATATATATATATATATATATATATATATATATATATATATATATTTATATACACAGATATATTTATACAGATATATATATATATATATATATATATATATATATATACACACACAAGGATATACTACGGATATATATATATATATAGATATATATACACAAACAACAGGTATTGATATATAGACATACACACAAAACAAATATATATGTCATTGTAGATATACACATGTACATAACTAGGTTACTTTACAGCAATTAGGGGTAACATATCTACAGCCCGGGCATATGTGACTGGGAGGTCCAATAAATAAATGTTGTACCCCCCACACCGCCCAGCTAGGCCGGTCAGACATACAGACAGGCAATACAGATCAATACACTGCCGCTGTCCAAAACACCAGTAGGAAAGTACCAGTGGGAGAGATCTGCAAGGTCTACACTTTAAACATGGATAACGGAGTCCCTTGCGGGACCCCAAAAATTCAGGGTACGTGTGAACCTGTTGTCATCGATGCGAGCAGGATGTAGGTGTACATGGAACAGTAGGTTGTGCAAGTGTGATAATACATGGGTTGACAAAACATGTGACATGTGTCCCGAGATGGGTAGAGTAGGCAATGTGCAGGGGTGTGCTCATACCCCAGCTGCGCTCGCAGTAAGTATTTGTCATGACTGCTGTAGAGGGGTGCCAGGTAGGTGGACCATGGGTATGCAATAATGGGCTTAAGTGTGCAGGTGCTGGTTGGCAGAGATGTAGTAGGCCCGCCCAGTGGAAGTCATTAATATTCCTATGTGGGCATAGCATATGCCTACACCTCCCAAACCTGAAGAGCACATCTACCGGATAGTCTGTAAACCATCGGGGGAATACATAGAGACCAAATCAGTGCCATGTACCCGATTAGCATGGACGTCCATAGTTATGAATCAGAATGTAACAAAGTCCAACTAAACACTTCCAGAACTAGTGATATTAGGTGGACAGGTGGCGGAATACAGGTAATGACAGATGACAACATGTATGAGTCATAAACAGCATGTACCTCGACAAACGTGAATGAATACATATGCTCTGTGACTGTAAATGTGTCTGGTTAATAGAACCAATCATCTAAATGTGTCCCACAGGGTGTTATGCATTGTTCCTGATACAGTGTTCATTCACACCCATTGGTATGTGAGGTCTGCTAGTGACGGAAAGTGCATAATTTGCTGACCACCTTAGGTAGATGATAGCATAATAGATGAGGTTCAACACCCGTATGCCTTTGAGGGACACATCCGTCTGGGCAGTTGTGTCCTGCAAAATGACAGTTATGGCACATGGCCTGTGAGTTCGGGAAAGGAGGCTATATAGTGTGTGTAGTGGTGTCAGAAATTAATTTGTTGTATCAGAAACAGCTACATGTAATAGGAAACAGTATTAGCAATTATAATGCTACAAGAATAACCTTAACGTATGCAAACCGTGGAAGTCATCAGTTTACCACTGGCTGTGGGTATGTGTTGCCTTGACACATGTGATAGCTCTACATATAGGATCTATAGGGCCACCACCATTCTGAATGGCCAAAGTGGAACCTGCTCTGTAGAAATGTCAGACATACCAGGGCAGAACATACCTACAGCCATGCATAGTACAGAAATATACATATCGGCACAAATCAAAGCATAGTCTAGCAGCAGTAAAGTTGCTTATGCTACTACATATAACATATCGACATGTCAGGTATACAAGACCTGTAACAAGCAACCACTACAGACATGTACAACATGAGAATGTCCCCTAATCAGGACAGTTGCAATGGCTAGAGTATTGTCCATACCTCTCAACTGTCCCTGATTTTCAGGGACGTCCCTGATTTTGACTGAAAGTTTAACTCTGTCCCTCTGAATCCCTCCTAAAATTAGTGACTTTTGGAGGAAAGGTGGTGAATTACACTTAATGACTAATGACAATAAGTAAGAGTTATAAACTTCTTTTACTTCAGAAAATGTGTATTAATTGATATGCTCTGATTCTGTCAATGTTTCAAGTTAATAGCACTACTTTTTTAAAAGTGTCCCTGATTGTCCCTGATGTTTTCTTGACTTGTCCCTGATTCAGTAGAAATTTGTCCCCGATTGGTTGAGAGGTCTGGTATTGTCACATGACATATGCCTAATGAGGGACTGTCCCATGCAAAGTGGGAAAGGTGTCACTCCTACAGTCTCCCGTCGTGCAATCTGAAAGGTGGAAAACGTACAGTAGGTATGCGGTAGCATGACTCGGCAGACAGCTGCGTTAACAAAATCATATTCACATGTCAGCATTGCAGAGTATCGGTTCCCATGTATCAGGCAGATGGGAGCAGATCATATGAGGAACACGCATATAATATGATTACGTCACTGGACAGGCCGCCGAGTCCGTACAGTCGAACGCCTGCCATCGCCAAATGGTTACACATACCCGATACTGTAGTCATGTAGTCCAATGTAATACGCATCACAAGGGATCGCACACACCCAGCGTGAGTGACAAATGTAAGCAGAAATGTCAGTGAGCGAGCGGCTGTAAGCGTGTTTGTCTACCAGTATGCCAGTAGTGCACTGTCAAAGAAATGTGGAGTCTAAACGGGTATAAGGTGCTGTAACCAGAGGTCAGCAGTGCTTAACACTGTGCAAACCCATGCACAACTGCTCCCACCTGCTGGAATGTGCCTTACCCAGTCCGTATCCAAAGGCGTTGGTCTGTCCGCAAACAAAGAACCGCCCTATTCACGTGTTGGTAGCAGTACCCTGTGCACATAGCTCATGTGAATTAACAATAGACCATGGCATATGTACAGACAATAGACCACACACACACCATACAGCGCAGTCATCCAACAGTATAGCAATGTACTGGCAGATATGTCCGGACCACTGGTGCATGCATGCCTGGCCATCCTGTGTTTCAGTGTGTGAGCATGCCCAGTATGACTGTTACGCATGTTGTCGACCAACATTACCATCATACCGTCATGTGTGTGAGCATGCCAAGTATGGTCAACTGTATCGCATGTGTCACATGTCCAGATAGTTAGTACTGTGTTGCTGACCCCTCCGTTCTACACAGACAGGTGTCATGCTGTGTCTGCAGGGTAGCTAATGGTCATGTGGCATTGACAGTTGCTACATGTCTGCATAGCATGGGGGACATCCGACCGCAACCACAGTCCTACACAGCACCGTGGGTGGTGCACATGACTCTCACATGTGTAGGTTGGACAGGGGGCACAGCTGACAGTTGTACACATCTGCCGCTACTGTACTGGTATGCCAGGTACTCCATGTCAGTGTGTGGACCTACCTAAATTGCTGGTTGGAGGGATACCAGTGTACGTCAGATCCCAGCTTTAAATACCAGCACAGTGGTGTTGGACGTCCTAGCTTTCACAACCTACATCAAACTGCCTGGCCTGCTGTAGTCTGTGTGTGTCTTAGGGAGTTGGGGTCATTCACTGGGCATATCCATAGGCCATTGTATATCATTTGTCTGTATTGGTCCACACCTGTCCAGCTGCATGGAACGTGTGTGGGCTGTATGGACACACATGATGGTCAGCCCATAATCTGCAGTGGGTTAGGACACCCTGTGTACTAATGGCTACCATTGTGACCCCCGTATGTGCTACAGAGGTCATGGTGCCACTATGGATGTGTACTGTCTGCTGCCCTAACATTCTGCCACCACAGTCACTTGTATGCTCACATACATACCATAGCAATAGGTAAATACACATTCTAATACATCTGCCAATTGTTAGGTCGATAGACATACCCTGGGGGTGTTCTGGACCTGAGGACGGTGCTGGAGGGCTGCCTATGTCGGATGCACACAGTGCACCTCCTATACATGGCCGAGCACAGGTAGTGTCATGTTTGGCATCCATTGTACTGTGTGCGGGTCAGAGAGGGGAAATCCGTGGGTACCTACTGTGTCAGTGCATATGCCTTGTGTTGCCTCTTTGCCAAGGGCAGGTCATACTGTGCACGGCCTTTTGCCGACTGTGCCCTGCTCAGGTAGTTCCTTCGCCAAGTCACACTGTGCCTGTACAGGCCTTGGCAGTGGTGTTGGGCTGTGTGGCCCTGCCCCATGCTGTTCCTGCTGCAACTGTTACTGCAGGATAAGATTGTGTAGCATAGCAAATACCATAACAACTTGTGTGCATGTAGCTAGTGAATACTGCAGGGCTCCACCGGATGTGTCCGGATACCAGAACCGTGAACTGAGCATCCCAAACACATGCACAATTATATGTCTTGCCTGTGCATCCGCCTCATTATGGTGTGAGTGTTCAGGTGTGTGTGCATTGCTGATGGGTGTCATCAGCCACGACACCAGTGTTTACCCAGCATCCCCCACTAGGAGACTGTAGGGGATGTCCATATTGGCATTGGTGTGGTACAGCTGTGTCAGAAGCCATATATCGGAATCATCATAGCTTCCAGGGCAGACAGCACACACATTCAATCTCATGCCCTGGCCATCGCATATGGCCTAGCTGTTGGAGGGTATGCCCCTGCAGTGACTGTAGGCCCTACCCCGCTCACTGGGTGGTGCTTCCATGTGTATGTGTGTGCAGGCTATAGCACCCAGTACCCCAGGGTAGTCATCCATGTGGTTGAACTGATGCATATTGCTGGTCTACTAATCACGTGTGTTGAGGACATGTACGTGCTCACTAGCATGTGTTGACATGGCGTCTGTGAACTGGTGCAATACTCTGGATGCAGATGCCTGTGAGATACCCATGATATCCCCAGTTGTGCTGTGTGAGGTACCTGTGGCTAGTACACCTAGGCCAACACATACCATGGTATCCACTGTGATGGGTTTCCCTCGGCCTGTTTGATGTGTCAGGTGTGGCAGGCACAGGTCAACAAGCCACTGTAGGAGGTCTCTGTCCACCCCATAGTGCTCCACCATCCCCAGCTCATGTAGCCCCTGGTAAGTCACCCTGGGTCTATAAAGTCTTATGTCACCCCAGTAAGGGTTGTTCGGCAGCATACACATCCTCACTGCCCTCAGCCTCCTGCACATGTTGGTTTATGTTGCCTGCTGCAGCCCTTCTCATTTGGTTGGACTGTGTCGTGACATGTCCCCGCAGGTATACACCGGTGGTGTAGAGTGCGGAAGAAACCTGTGTGTATGCTGCTTGCTCACATTACCGTACTGTTCAGGTGTGGGCTGGCCATGTCATCTGCTGATTGTGCTGATCAACACCTGTTTGTGCAGCCTGTACACCCTGACTACCCCACCACTGCTGTCATCCCTCCCAATGTCACCAGGCAGGTATAGACACACCCCTAGCTTAGGCGTGCTAAGGCAGGAGCACTCCCGAGGCACAGTTCTGCAATGTACGTACAGTATGCCTGACCCCCCTCCCATGCTGTCAACTATATTCGAGCCCTGCACCCGGCTAACTACACACATACACTCCAGGGACCTGCATCACACCCTGGGGATAAATGGGATACACTATTGTCAACCTCATCTGCATAGTATAGTCTTCTAATGAATAGTCATATGACCCATACCGAACCTCCAAATTAATAACCACTGCTCAGTGTCACTCAGATCCATACACAACTGGCAACAGGTGCCTTACTATCACCATATTCGATGTCCCATGGTCTTCCCAGCAACAAAATAACCGGTGTCTACACGACTACAACCCGTGACCCTGCACACTACAGACGATGTGCATTACCACTACGCCATGGCAGATGTACATACATCCCAGGTTATCACGTACAGATCATCCGGCACAAACATTCAATAGTGCTGATGTCCCCAGACATATATGTTCACATCTATGTCTATCTCTATATCTACATATATCATATATATTATTTGTATACATATATACATATATATATATATATATATATATATATATATATATATATATATATATATATATATATATATATACATACACACATATACATGTACACACATATGTAGATATTGCATATATATCACAACAGCGGACCACATGACAGCAAAGCATTAGACAGGAATGAAAAGGAAACTACATGTGCCACCTGCATCATGTAGTGTTGTTACTATCAAGGCACATGTGTTTTGTTGCATCACATGGGTCAGACTGTATCAAGGGTAAGAGTAGGGCTGCTGACATTTACTCACCAGACCTATTGGCGAATGTATGTGTTGACAACCCAGTGTCTTGGCAGAATATGCGGGCTGTGGACACTATATAGGTCAGCAACAAAACACACTGAACACATCCCGCAGCTAGCCACCCACAGATACCAACACATACGGTATAACTGCCAAACACACACACCTGCTATGCCTTGGAATCGAGCACCTACCTGTCTAGTCTACCACACTACAGCATTATGCAGTAACAGAATGCTACCGAGTTTCAGCATCACCGCACTCCCAGAGGCATACTTCTAGGTGGATGACATCATCAGCAAAGGCAAAGACGCCGATAGGGAATGTATGGGGAGTGAGCCATCTAAAAGCATTACTCTGTCCCCAGGCAGCTGGAAACACACACACACACTTGGCAGGGCTGGGAGTCAAACATACACCTAACTACCTTATCACACTACAGCATTATGCAGTTACAGAACGCGCTACCGAGATTACTGGAACACAGCACTCCCAGAGGCATACTTCTAGGTGGATGACATCATCCGCAAAGGCAAAGACGCCGATAGGGAATGTATGGGGAGTGAGCCATCTAAAAGCATTACTCTGTCCCCAGGCAGCTGGAAACACACACACACACACACACTTGGCAGGGCTGGGAGTCGAACATACACCTAACTACCTTATCACACTACAGCATTACGCAGTTACAGAACACGCTACCGAGATTACTGGAACACAGCACTCCCAGAGGCATACTTCTAGGTGGATGACATCATCCGCAAAGGCAAAGACGCCGATAGGGAATGTATGGGGAGTGAGCCATCTAAAAGCATTACTCTGTCCCCAGGCAGCTGGAAACACACACACACACACACTTGGCAGGGCTGGGAGTCGAACATACACCTAACTACCTTATCACACTACAGCATTACGCAGTTACAGAATGCGCTACCGAGATTACTGGAACACAGCACTCCCAGAGGCATACTTCTAGGTGGATGACATCATCCGCAAAGGCAAAGACGCCGATAGGGAATGTATGGGGAGTGAGCCATCTAAAAGCATTACTCTGTCCCCAGGCAGCTGGAAACACACACACACACACACACTTGGCAGGGCTGGGAGTCAAACATACACCTAACTACCTTATCACACTACAGCATTACGCAGTTACAGAACATGCTACCGAGATTACTGGAACACAGCACTCCCAGAGGCATACTTCTAGGTGGATGACATCATCCGCAAAGGCAAAGATGCCGATAGGGAATGTATAGAGAGTGAGCAGTCTAAAAGCATATTACTGTCCCAAGGTAGACGTAGACAAACACACGGCAGTGGTGTGAGCGGGACAACTGCCTATCTACAGAGCACTATTACAACACTACATAGATACGAGACACCACAGACAGTACACCCTTCAAGACAGTCAACCAGTGTGTTCAATGTAGGAATCCATCCTGATGTGGGGTATGGACATCTGTTGCCTGGATGACCACCATCACTATACAGGATTTCAATGGCCATGCCCATACACAGAGGCACATAACCGACACAAGGTGTCACTGGGCATGCTCACACACTTAGTATCACACGTCCGTTTGGAATGTACTGTGTGTCCATCTACACAACGGCATACTGGGCATGCTCACACACTTAGTAGTAGTGAAGGGCTGTCTTGCATGCACACGGATTCTAAACATGGAAGGGCACAGTTTGGAATGTACTGTGTGTCCATCTACACAACTGTGTACTGGGCATGCTCACACACTTAGTAGTAGCGAAGGGCTGTCTTGCATGCACACGGATTCTAAACATGGAAGGGCACAGTTTGGAATGTACTGTGTGTCCATCTACACAATGGCATACTGGGCATGCTCATACACTTAGTAGCGAAGGGCTGCCTTGCATGCACATGGATTCTAAACATGGAAGGGCACAGTTTGGTGTTACTGTCCCCATGTACATGAAGGCCACTCACATGTACTGACCAGTACACACTCAAGAGCCATCACAGATGTCTCAGGTGCAGATCACAGTGGTAAATGCCACATTCTACTATGTAGCCCTCAGACATCACCATGTCCTTGGACCAGCAACACACATCCATACATTACTACAACACCATGTGACTCATGACCAGTGGACTGTACATAGGTCTACAGCAACTGTGCAGACTACACATGTACTGACAGGGTTCCATCATGTGTTATGCAATGCAATGATACCACTGTTCATAACCAGGTCAGCTCTACACATAACAGGGGCCCTGGGTCTTACACAGCTGTAACAGATGACTGTCGCTGTACACCAAAGAACACTCATGTTTGGATATGACATACATGTAATCGCAGTGGATATGTACATGGCCCACACACACACAACACATATGTACATAGCATAGCTTTTGCTGTCCTCCGTGCAGACAAGTGGCTACAGCAATCACACGCATGCACATGGAAGGTAGGTCCATGGCTGTTGAATGCTAACAGTACATAAGGTAGCAATGTTGACCGAGGTAACATTCCCTCTGTACTAGTTACCCATGACAACCATCATATCATACAACAGTCCATGTGTTATGTATGTCATCACACATGTCCACCAATTGCAATGCATACAAACATGGCTACATGACAGGAATGTAGGACCAACACACATGTACATGTAGTGGTGTGCATGCAGCTACCATGCATGTGCAGTAGCTGATGTATGTCATTCATCTGTGCCTAACTACAACATGCAGTTGCAATGCAGCCCCATCATTGACACCTGTATATGGTGAAATACTGACAGTACGGTAGGATGTACATCAGGTATGGATGGATGTGTGTACATAAAGTGGTGATCCACCTTTGCAGATGGATGTTTGCTGAAGACGGCTCACAGGTGTGTCACAAGCCATCCTACCATTACATGTGCAAACAGTACGCTATGTTACTGTTACTTGAAGGTGAAGACATACAACCTACACAGCGGTCAGGGTGTTACTGACTGTAAATCACTTGACACCTGTAACACTTACATCCTCCCATGTGCATATAGCAGCACAATTGCCGAAGGTAGCATTGGTACACATAATGCGGCCAATACTGCTGCATGTCTGTCAGACGTATCATCATATAGCAGGTGTATGATTCACAGTACTGCCATGTGTGTTTGCTTGTGTGACCATATATGCCACGTATGGTGGGGAATACATCCCAATTGTTACACACCCCTGTACACTGTTGTAGAGATCTGTACATACTGCAGTGTAGAAAGCATGACGTAGGCAGGGTGGTGTGTGTATCACACACATGTCAGCTATCTGTATGTGAATGACATTTGTGGACTCCACAGTGTGTGTGTGTGTGTGTGTGTGTGTGTGTATGTATGGCTGTCTGGTGCATGGAGTGAGGGTGTATGCTACCATACAGAACAGACAGGATCCCTAACCCCTCATGGTGATGCAGTCTACTACCCTGTTGATGCCATCGGTCTCAGCCTTACTGGCTACCTGTACATGTTCATTCTCTGTGTCACGTCATGTGGGTGCACAGTACTGTGAGGGTGATTACCACATAGGCAGGGGTCCTCACCTCAACACTATCGAGTGTGCATTATAGTGTTGTTGACCCGTGAGTGTGGGCATGTTACTGTGTGTTTCTGTGTATGTCTGTGTGTGTTCTCATCCTGTAATGTGACAGTGTATTACTGCTACACAGTGAGGCCTCATGCTATCAAGTGGCCTCTAACGTTATCATCGGCCAGACCGCTGTGTAAACCCCCGCACCATGTCACCATACCTGTGATGTGACCTGGTATGGATGTCACGTCTCTAGCCACTGTAGCCTATTAAACAGCCCACATGCTTCTGGATCAGTAGATGTGTGGACATCTGTGGAATGGTAGCCTTTCTAACAGTGAGGTTGAGGCTACGTATAGCATGCTGGTATTGCCATACATGCCTGTGAGTACTCCACATTTACACATGTGAAACTGCAAACACTGCTACTTATTGGCACATGCAAGTAGACCTTAAGGAGGGAAGCAGGGCATAATTACCAACATGCTGTTACCGTTGTTACCAAGACACATACTGTGAACATATAACAATGCATTATAAACCTGTACTACATGGTATGTCTGGTGCATGTCAACAGTACACAACTAATGTAATATACACTTATCTCACTATTCTGTTCACCCTGTGCATCAGACCATATGAGCATGTCCCTGCACCGATGGTGTGGATGACAGGGATGCGGCACAGGCATCATCATATGCACAGGGTGATAATGTTTGCCAGGGGCATAGGCTGCACCAGTGGATGACATCATGTGTGTGGGTAAGGGCCGGTGATCTGATTGGACATGTGTGGTCATTATGCATGTGGGTGTTGCGGTGCCCTACAGATGTTTCTGCTGTGTGCGTGTATGTGTGCACACAGTTCTGCCTTTTGTCAGGCCTACACAGGGGTATTATTGACAGCTCCAGATTGTACAGACCAGGATGTACAGCTCACTGTGTCCGGCCATGGCCACATGACCTGTGCCTGCCAGGGGTTGCATGGGCACTACCAGGCAGAGGTACAGATTGGCTACTGTCCGATGACACATGTCCACTGGAACCGTGTCCCCACTGGGAACATCCAGGGCCACATCCACGTGGCCTGCTGTGTCCTGGTGTGGACAGCGCAGCACCAGCTGCACTGCTACTGCTACCAGCACTATGGGAGCAGGCATGTGAGGTGGCTCATTCACGTTGACCTGCACTAGGTGGTGTAGCTGGCCTATGTCCACATGGCCTATGCCTCACTCCTACCAGATGTTCCAGCACAGACAGCTCATGCTCACGGATTGCCATGCCATGGTCAAGGATTCCAACCATGTCACCCAATCGCCTGTCCAGAACATCAGCAATCTGCTGTTGAGCATTTGCCAATGCCTGGATGTTGTCATTTAGAGTATGGATAGCAGCCCTCTGAAGCCTCTGCCCTTCTCTGTTCTGCCATTCAGCATGTGCCTGTGCTGCCATTACAGTCTGGAACATGCGTCTGGTGACACCAGCTGCTGCGCTCTGTCCTGCAGGTGCATGTCTGCCAGAGGTCCTCCTATGAGCAGCACTGGCCACATGCCTGTGTGGCACATCTGCAGTCATTACACTGACACCATGGTGTGGAGACACACCTTCTGTAGCCACCACACGTTCCTGTTCCAAGCTAACACACGCTGACTGTCCTTCCTCTATGGCCACTGGTGATGGGGTATGTGTTGGCATGAGAACTGTGTGCGGGGAAGAGGGGACATAGCTGGGATGGCAACCATTGGCACAGATTCAGCCCCTGACAACCCTGCCTGTACCTCATGCATATGTTCATCACTGCTAGTATCTGTGGGGACACTAACATCAGATGGACCGCAGGAGGGTAACGCACCTACATCACCTGTGAATGCAAAGAAAGACTCTACATTACAATAGACACACACAGACACACACACACACACACACACACACACACACACACACACACACACACACACAGACACACACACACACACAGACACACAGACACACACAGACACACAGACACAGATGCACAGACACAGACACACAGACACACCATGCATGTGATTTGACAGACGGCATGCAGCATGCATGTGATACAGCAGATGGCATGCAGCTCAGACATTAATAGTGGTAGTTAGCATACCTCCCTGGGTTGCACACAACAGCAAGCAGGTGTCATATCAGTAGCCATGCAGTTCACACAATCATGGTAGTAAGCATGCATCCCTGTGATACACCATGTGGACCAGCACAGGTTAACAGTACACATGGCTGAAGTGACCTTGACATGTAATCTGCTGACGTGTGCATTGACATGCATACATGTCTGACACAATGGTGTCCTGACACATGTACAGCATTGTAATGGGTATCACATTGCAGTGTTGTCTGTATGCCCTACAGATAGAATGCACTTTTAGCAAATGTGCATGAGCATTGAAGGGTAGTGTGAGGCATCTACATTGCTATACAGTGTGAAGTACAGACACTGTGCCATTGCATGGCATCATGAGGTGTCTATATTGCTATACAGTGTGTAATACGCACACAGTGCATAGCCATAACTGCATGCATACACATTACATAACTGTGGATTGTGACCCACGTTGCTGAGGTGTATACACACCAAACCATGCTGTGTCATGTGACAGGTCACTGGAAGACCTACGGATGACACCCCTGCACAACTACTACAAAGTCTTAGCTGCCTGGCAACCATGTCCACACATGGCAGACTTGTCAATACACCATGTCCCACATGACATTAATGTACCACACACGAGGTGCACGGCTGACAGTGATGTCCTACAGCAGCAAGGGAAATGTATGGTATCTGTGGCCTGATGTGGTGTCAATGTCTGTGGAAGCTGTACAGGTGACTACTGTCATGCTATGACACAGTCGTGATGTTCAACACATCTTATATGGTCGAATTAAGTGACACCTCCACTAGCTGTGCACAGGCTTTTAGGATGTCCAGTGTTCCACATCAACTATATAATCAGTCAACTAAGGCTATAGTTGGACCATGTGTGGACAATGTGCAACAGGGTGTATACACATCACATCTACTGTGTGGCTACATGTCTCTGGCCATCCTCCATGGCCATGTGTGAACATGTGTTGGCCAAATGTTTGTGATGGCCATCTATCTCACATGTCTGTGTTGTCCCATATGACATACACCCATAGATGTCAGATATGTCACTGTCCACAGGGCTATGCAGACAACGGGTTGTATGTTTGGTATGTGGGGTATGTATTATGGGATAGTGAGACAATATTGCAGCCGGAACACTACATGTCTGGGACATGTCAGATGGCACATCACAATGTGTGCACCCATTGCAGGGGCATATTACACAATGGTGACTCCTGTGGGCTGCCCATATCCCAGCTCACTGTGTGGTACTGTTTGCATCACACATGTGTTGTTCCAATGTATAGTACATATGCCTACATTGAACACCTCCACCATTGTATGCACAGCTGTCCACACATCTAGCAATGACAGATACTGTGGTTTCATGTCGGTGTTTCATTTAGTTTGTATATATTGCACATGGGTAGCCAGTGTGAATGATGACAGATGCGACCTGTATATCATGACTGGACCATACATTATGTGTACATGTGTTAACTGGCCACATGGCGAATAGATATATGCATTAACATGCCTGATACTGATAACTGTCTCACCTGCAATGGACTGATGTCTGTGCAGCATGCCAGAGGTACCTGTATAGGGGTGACACAGCAGTTTGAACATTATCCATGACTGTATGACAGCCACAGGGTGCACTGTGCATGTTAACACATTTGCCTGTACAATAGCATATAGTATGCACATGTGTGCATACACAGGGTAGCATACTGTAGTATGCGGCATGTGTGTAAACATACCTTGCATATGATGTTACATTACATATTGTACAGTGACACATGCAACTAAATGGGATATAATAGTCATATGTGCAGTAGTGACTTACCAGGCAACTCCAGGCTCATTGGTTGGGAGACACCCACCTCCACGATGGCAGCTAGTGTTTGTGGATGCTGTTCTGAGGGTGTCCCCAGGCTGGCCAGTAGCTCCTCGGTGGGTGTGAGTGGGGGCTGGGTTGGTGGCCCACCACCTGTTCCACCTTGTTCCCTGGTGATTGCATTGGCACGCTGTTTTGCATGTCATATCAGGTCCGTGCAGTGTCTGCGCACCTGCTGGTAGGTGCGGTTATGGCCACCCACATCATTAACCCTCCTGCGAAGGTCCTGCCACAGGTCATCATGCTGCTGGGCATGCTGTGGCACATGGCTGAACAACACCTCATAGTTCTCATGGAGGTACAGGATGAGGGCATCATCCTCCAGGCGGCTATACGCTGGCAGGCGTGAACGAGGCATTATCTGGAAGACATAATGATGGAGACAGGTCACAGTATCACAGAGATGTACAGAGATACAGCTGCACATACATTTGTATTAAATCTAGTACATCTGAACAGTTATCTTTGCAAATCGTCATGACACTGACACGACTGACATGTTTGTGTCACACACATGTAACACCCGTTATGCATTGGATATCATCACCATATATGTGTGTCACCTCATTACATTGTTCATACTCCATGTGAATGCTGTCTTGATGTGGGCATGTCTGTTTGCCTGTACTGGTGTTCTTACCTATCAGCACATGCCTGGATGTGTCCACAGTAATGCTGTTGACCTTGATGCTGTGTATATGTCACATATCAACACATACACTGCCTTAATGGACATGAGCAGTGACAATGCACACATATGCATGGAAACCTTTACATGCATGTGTTTTGCCATATACATCTACACGGCACTGTACAGCAGTTCAACATCCTGCCACGTATCGCCTGTGTTGCACATGTGATAGACATGGGACAATGGCTAGCCGGACATCATTCGCAGGGATGGTTATCAACTATAGCATGTATGGGCAAGGTTTTCTAGCTGTATCCGACAGCCATTTTGCCACCATGAGGTGCATCAGTGCCACATTACTGATCCAGACAGTTAATAATACATCTACCATGCGGTCATCGCACCATGTATGACAGAGATGACATGTGCAGCTTTGATGGACAGGGTTGCATGGTATGGCAGGAGTATGTAACATGTATGGCACAGGGATCTGTCCAGCATGTGGCGATCCTTGTAGTAGGATGGTGGCTGTCCATGACGTATGTCTTTCAGATCAGGATATGTACGTGTAGCATGTCCAACATCACAGTGTAGCACATGTCTTTATGCAAGGTAGCCAGCATGCTGCATAGTGGAGGTGAGGATTGTGAAGGCTGATATCGCCCATCCACGCATCGCCAATACCCCTAAAGGTGATATGCAATCCGATATTGGTCACCCGAGTGCTGAGTATGCCTGTCCAATGATCTCCATGCTCATGGATGGCACCCTGTCATGACATGGGTGCCTCGTATGACTACCTAATAGGCCTGGAGATGTCACCAACTCAGGGAGGTGAACTGCACAGCACCATCCCTTACACAGTGTCCATAATGTTGACCGCTGCCTAGGTGGTAGTTAATGGGTACAGGGTTATTCACCTAGCGGTGACAATGCTATTATCAGCTGTCAGATTGTGCACATATGTCACACACCTCACCCACAAAGCCCATTCTGTATGTTGTCCACAACACTGAGACAGCTATTGCTCCTAGGTCATGGCCATTCACATCCTTACATACACAGATGCCTCCCATTTGTCTGTGTGGTATGGGCTACAATGAGGGGAGTACAAAACATTAACCCTGTTTTACTGTAGCTGCCACTGGTGTGATATGCACATGTCACTCAGACACCTTTTGTAGTGTTGCTTCTGTCAACAGGCCACTGGTAGAACACTCCTGTGACATACAAAGGTACATCTAGTATACTCAGTGTAGCTGGAACACAGTATGGGTGATGATGTCCTATGACCTGTCACAGGTATGCTATGCAGTGTGAAATCATCCATACTGTCATCTACTTCTGTACTGCTAACATCTACGTTGATAAAGGTTCATAGACTTGCAGACCATACTCAGCAGGGTAATAGTGCAGTGCCTCCAATTATGACTGTCATCTCCACTTGTGGGTTGCAGTGGGTTGATATTATCCAACACCCTATCTGTATTGCATATTCATGCTCAGCACTTGTTCAGAACATGTAAGCACTTCATGAGCTACTAATTACTATAGCACCCATTCCAACTCATTTCTTACAAGTACACTGTCTGTCCTTACATTTCCAGCTTGCTTACAGTACAACAGCTGTTGTACACACGTAACTCACATATCTTGTGAGACATGGTTGAATATACAGGCATGTCCAAGTGTCACTTACCAGTGCTATTGCCTGTCTATATGATGAATATGGCAAACATGTGGCAATAGAGCAATTGTCTCATGTACACAGTCAATGCTCACCTCCCAACATACGACACTACAGCCTGTGGGAGATGCACATATGTAGCCATGCTGGGGTAATGCTCTCACCAACCCAGACTGAACCTGACATTCATGTGGGGACGTTTAACATTTGCAACACACCCCACTCATCACATAGTCTCACTAGATCTCCACCACCACAGGCCACACATAGTATGAGTACGACATTTGCAGAACCTCTCCATACTCTGTGTAGGCACCAGAGGCAGCCCCATCACCAAACACAACAACAATTACTTATAGCCCACAGACTCATGTGTGCCCATCAACTACAGCCAATAGGGTGTTATAACATACCCAACACACCAGTCATAGGTGACTCTGTAGGCGGTCACACTGATATGCCAGGGATCACTGCAGTGGCTGTACTGTACAGAGGTGCAGGTAACACATGGCTCTGCTGTTCACAGACAGGACACTACCCTAGAGAGGTGCCACTGGTGTAAACACTGTAGTTGGGCTTACACATAGACTTGCCAGACAGCATAGTACCTCACTATGAACCTGTGAAGCTATTACATGTCCTTTGTGCATGGTTAATTGAGTAGCTCTTCCATTTCGATTAGCTATCATGCTGTTACAGTGTCCCGTGACTACAAGCCATATGTATCCTGTTATTGTGTATTGTACATGCCAATAGACAATACCTTTTGTTTGCATGATATAACAGTTATGCTGTGTAGAATATCTGACATATCTACCTACAATACTGTACATTACACATATTTTACACATTATCCCATAATGCAAAGCATACTTGCACAGCAGGACCACCTTAGGCATGTTATTGTCATTATATGCCCATACACATGCCTACTGTGACAGTATATCAACATATACTATCCCCTGCTATGGCACGTACTTGTTGGACATACCCTACCACTGACGGCAGGTGGTGTGGAATTGTTCTGTTTAAAGCCCTCATGTAACATCCCTTGTGGTGTATGTGATGTTTACCTTGTGGCCCACAGCAGGACACACAATTTCTACAAGCATTACTATGCTCAACAAGACATCACTACATAATACCTTTTCCCACTTTATGCATTGCTTACACTTTTAATTAATACAAAACAGGCTCTACATACACTAACATACTGAGTGTTCTACATACCTTGTTAGCGTTCTGAATCTTCGTAAATATCTCTCTTACACCTTTACTGTTTAAACGGTTCTATGGTATGAGCATACGGTTTGAATGTATGGCAAGTCATCCTTATATACGTCGATACCTGTAACATGTGGTTTCCTGCCACCAATTGGTGTTCCTGAGTAAATTATTACATGCACATCAGCTGTGCAGCTACTCCATTCACCAATTATGTGGCAACAGTGGGGTATAATTGAATTCTCCACTTGGGCGTTGCCCTTTTGCCCTACCTTCGGGGAGACGGCCTGTATGTGTTTTGTTGTGAGGAATTGCAACTGCTATTTGTAGAGACACGGATATTTTGAATTCATGTCCCCCGTGGATTGTGTGTGATGGCTAGAGTATGTGGTTCTACATGTGAGTGTACCTGTCATCTCAACCGTCTGATAAGGGACTATTGCAAACAAAACCTGTAACATCACCGTCTGTTCCATTATACAACAGCTACGATTTCACATGGCGCCTTTACAAATGTGTCTCTCACAAGGTATGTTAACGCCTCTGCAGATGTAATTGAGTGAGTGGATGTTTGTGATGTTATTACAGTCTGTATTGCAATTGTTTCGGTTTTGGGGGAGATGTAGGTGGGTGTATATAGCATATACAGGTTTGTGGGGACTGCATTTCTACATATTCCATATATGTGTGTGGGCTCCTTCCCTAATTGAAGACCTATCAGTTAGTAGACTGAACTATGGTTGTTACGGGCTTATACATTGAGCCATTGTTAATTGGTTTCTATATAGTATGCAGGTGAGGTTGATACTTCCATACCTCTGGAAATACAGCAATATGTAAAGGAATGTTACTAAATGACAGCTGTCTCGTGTATTTCTGTCACAGATATTTGCACTCATTGCAGTTGTGTTGGTGACTGAACCTCTTTGGCATGGGTTGCCACCTTTTCAAATGGCCATAGTGGGACATTTGCAGGACACACATCGGTGTTTACAGGCCGACACATACCCACGGTCAGTACACAGGATAGAACATACTTTTATCCTGAATACATACTTATTCTTGTAGCACTTTAGCTACTTATCATGTTTCATGTAACATTTACGTTTTGTAGATACAGGCATAACTATTTAATGCAACTATTACATAATATATGGGACATAATTATGTCCTACAATCTCGGACATTTGCCCTTTTTAATATTTTTTGTCAGGACACAACTGCCCAGGGAGGGGCTGTCCCTCTTAAAGTGGGACAGGTGGTAACCGTATGCCTATGGCCAGCTATAACCACACCTACCTTAATGATCTACCTCCGAGTTAGCACTAACAGACACATGATGCAAACACACACACACACATTACAGTCCCACAGAACCACACATGGCACCCTCAACACACACATACACAGACTACAGCAATCATAAACACAGTTGAACACAGTACATACATGGGCCGCAACACTGGCAGCGATAACTAAATGTCCCTTAATATCGTGATAATATTACACGCCGTTCCAGTGTACTGTGTTCTTTCGGTCTTTAAGCCTCATGATTATGTGTGTCAGTATGTGACACATTCCATAGTTGACAGTATCCTATTTATTTCTACCTCCATGATTGTGTACATGTCGTTGACCTATCTATATATTTGCAGATATAGGTGAATCCGTATATATCAACATATATCTCTCTATCACCCTTTCTATCTCTATTATATATATATATATATATATATATATATATATATATATATATATATATATATGAGAGAGAGAGAGAATACACCTTTCATTGTGTACATGTCAGTGTATACTGTTTCCTGGACTCCGCACGTTTGTGTTTGAACCTGTCACATTACACACCTGCCGTTGGTACATTTTGGGTAGCTTAGTGTTAGGTGATTGTGTACATGATTGCATGTTCTACTCCTGGCAGTGGTCGTTTTACCATTCAGAGCAGGCACTATTAGTACAGGGGTGAATAATGATGGTTTCACCTGTTCTGGACATCACTGACCATGATCTGCACGATATTCAGAGAAGCTTAGCCCTGTTTCGCGCATATCCATATAGTCATGTTTAAATGATGCTTACCAGCACTGGGCAATGCATATTCCCGCTAACATGTGTTAAATATGATCTGATGACCTGCATCCAACATCCATTATTCGTGCCTTCAAGATTATGTAATGTCCCTTGCAGGACGTGGAACCGGGAACATGCACGACAGTCAGTGCATTTACCACTTGGGCATCTGGGATTTGTACATGTGTTATGGCGTTTTGTATGTGGACTGTACTATGGCTGTTACTCCATACTGCAATCAAATGGGTAACTCAGTTAGTTTACATATGGATGAGACCTATTAATGGTATGTCCAAGTGATGTTTAATGGATGTGCTCCAGCATTGGGAATGTATGTCACAGTGAGCCACACACTATAATGTGCTACACCTTCACACAACCATAGGTGGAGCATGCTGGGGTGACAGATACCTGTCATGGGTACACCCCATGCTTTGCCACTACATCCATGATTACATTATATGGAGCCCCTCATTAACACACCAGGGAATCCATGCAGAGTGTGTGGGGAACAGTGATTACACACATGGATCCCATAATTGGCTCTGCTCCACTGAGGAACAGTTGGTTACTCAATGTGGTGGCGACAGCAGACACTGTTTGCCTTGATTGATGAATGGCCTCTGACAATCGGGCGTGTACCTACCGATGTACCTAGGAACCTATACATACAGTACCAACATATGCTGATAGGTGCGTGTACTGTTCAGGTGTTGACATTCCTTGTTCCAATAGCTGTTGTGTGTGCAATGGTTGAGGGCTGCCTATGTAGGATTCACACAGTAGGCCACCTATACATTACAATTTACAGGTGGTCGTGTGTGTGTGCCATCCATTTTACTGTGTGTGCAGGTGGAGAGGTGTGTCAGTCCGTAGGGGCCTACACTGTCAGAGTATGTGCTATACGTTCCCTCTTTGCCAAGGTGTAGGCATATTGGGCATGCCTCCATCTGCCTACTGGGGCTGGCACAGGGTGTTCGTGGTCTGAATCCCTCTGTGCCTGTGATGGCCTTGGCAATTGCGGTGGGCTGTGAGGGCCTTCACCATTATGTCCCTGCTGCAGCTGTTTCCGCAGGATCATATTATGTAGCATGGCACATACTATGAAGATGTGGGCACACGTGCCTGGAGAGTACTGCAAGGCTCCACCAGATATGTCCAAGCAACGGAACCCTGATTTCAGCATCCCAAACACATGCTCTATGATGATTCTGGTTTGTGCGTGTGCCTCATTATGGCGTTCTTGCATGGGTGTGTGTGCATTTCTGATGGGAGCCAACATCCACGGCTCCAGTGCATTGCCAGCATCCCCCACATGGTGGCCATGTGGGATGTCCCCCTGACAAATACCTGATACAGCTGTGAGGCATGCCAGATGTGGGAGTCATGGTAGCTTCCAGGGCTGCCAGCACACACATCCATGATAATGCCCTGGGCATTGCACATGACCTGGCAGTTGATGGAGTGGTATCCCTTGTGGTTTATGTAGCGCCTACCATGCTCACCGGGTGGTGACTTGATATGTATGTGCATGCAGTCTATCGCACCCAGTACCTCCGGGTAGTGTGCCACATGGTGGAAGAGACACATATTGCTGGCCAACTCCTCCTGAGTTCGGGAGTAGTATATATGCTCATTGGCATGTGGTAACATGGCATCCAGGAACTGGTGTAGTACCCTGGATGCTGATGCCTGTGAGATCCCCATTATATCTCCAGTTGGCCTTTGAAAGGTACCTGTGGCTAGTATTTGCAAGCTTACACATACCTTCGTGTCCACTGGGATGGGTTCCCCTCTGTTGTTTCTGGATCTCAGGCGTGGCCAGCACAGCTCAACTATTTGCTGTAAGATGTCCCTGTCCACCCTGTAACACTCTACTATCTCCAGAT
This sequence comes from Protopterus annectens, assembly GCF_019279795.1. NCBI lineage: Eukaryota > Metazoa > Chordata > Ceratodontiformes > Protopteridae > Protopterus > Protopterus annectens. The sequence goes on from NC_056743.1 coordinate 1,466,296,146, forward strand.
CCTGTAACCCCTGGTAGGTTACCCTTGGTCTGAACACTCTTCTCCTCCTCCAGGGCCTGCAGTGGTTGTCAGCATCATCCTCCACAACACCTTCAGTCTCTAACACATGGTGATGAATCACAGCTATGGCAGCTCCCAACATGTACATTGTAAAAGTTCCCCGTCTGTTTACACCAAAGATGCAGTGTTTGGGAATACACAGGTGTGTGTGAGGTGCTTTCACACCTTATACTATTGTGCTGTGAACACTGATGATGTCATAGGATGTGTATGTACGATCATAGCTACAGGGTATCTTATGTGTTTTATGACAGGTACTACTATTGTTGTGCCTTTGGTGTTGAATTACATTTGGCTGCCGTGGATTACCTCTTGCCCTTCCCTTTACATTTCTTAACGTTTCACCTCCCATTTTCTGGCATGCATCCAGCAGCCTGCTTTCATTTGTACTTTCCTACACCTGGCTTATCTTGTGTAATGTGTTCTATGGCCAGTCTACTGCAGGTTTGCTTTGCTCTGCTATGACAGTTCTCTTTTCTTTGCAATCCGACACCTCCCCTATCCTGTTTTGCAGGTTTCTGCGAGCAGACTTGTCAGCTGCCGTCGATTGCCCACTGTGAGTTAATAGGTGTTAATTGCTCAGTTGTACTCCAATTACCCTACTGCGGCATTTCCTTATTTTCTTCCCCTAACCTTCCTATTTGAGCTATGGTGTGCGGCGTGTGCGTCCGCTTACCGGGTTTTGGGCACATTTTCATCCCCGTACACATGCGCTTTCGGGCACCATATGTGCTCTCAGCTAAACAATGCTATACCTACATCCCCACCCCTGTCCTGTGGCTTTGCTTAGCAACGGCCAGGCCAGATTTGCATTGCTCCAATGTGCTTACAGCTACGGTGGCACACCCCACTGCTGATGTCATGTATACCTCTAAACCACTCCTC